>NW_026879402.1:0-270463 GCF_032173495.1 Musca vetustissima
GATAGACGCCAAAACCGCTGAACAGATCTTAATGAGATTTACACTGTATGTCGGGGCATGCCCTGAAAGTAACATAGGCTATATAAACTTTTAAAATTCCGCGTGGATGCGGAGTTATAGCATCAATAGTAAACATACCTCAAAATTTCTGAACATGTAACATGCGTTTATCTTGAGAACGGTTACAGATACCGTTTTCAAAATTTGCCTGAATAACGAAGGTGTGAATACACACCATCCATACAAAAATGAGCATGGTACGATCAACGGAAAATTCACTTTTTACTGCATTTTAAAAATCAGCATATTGAAAATTTACAATATTTTGTTTGTAGACTCTAAAAATGCTGAAAAGATTTTACTGAGATTTTCACAGAACGTCATAACATGCCCTGGGAATAACATTTGCTATATAAACTTCTAAGATTTCCGAGAATGCGTTGTTATAGCATCTAACGTAATCATAATTCAAAAATTATGAACATGTAATTTGTGTATATCTTAAGTACGGTTACAGATACCGACTTCAAACTATTGCTAAGTAACATGAGTGTAAATATGCATCATCCACACAGCATGACCGGGGACAAGGGAAAATGCACATCTCATTGCAGTTAAATCTATAGGTATAAAATATAAAACATATTGTTTGTGGAATCAAAAACCACTAAACAGATTTTTCTAAAATGTTCATAGTAAGGCAAGCGATCCCATGGAAGTGACATAGGTTAGATAAAACTGAGGAGTAATAGCATCAAAAGTATTCATACATCTGAAAGAATGTACCTACCTATGTAGAATATTTTCTATGGGTATATCATAAGATAGCGGCTTGAAAATATGGTTGAGTAACATGGATACAAATCCGATGGGGATATATTTTCGAACGATGAGGATATATTTTGAAATACATATACATACATATATGAAAAAAACTGAAAAAAATTGGTTGACATTATAATTCTCCAATTTTGTCAGTTTGTGAAAAAAAGTTTATTTTGAACACAATTAAACAAAATGTTATTTGGATTTCAAAATAAAAAAGAAAAAAAAAATTGAAGTGAATAGTGTGAATTTTAATTATAAATCGTTTTATCATCAGAAAAAGTCAGAGACTGGGATAGGATCAATTCAGATATACCACTATTTTTATACCCTTCACCACACTTCAAATTTGGCACAGCTCATTTGTTTGGCCCAAGAACGATTTACACGAAATTTGGCACAGCGTAATGAATGATGTGTGTTAAGTTTCGTGAAAATCGGTTCTGATTTAGATATACATCCCATATATATCTTCGTCCGATTTAAGGTAAATTGTGTACTAAAGTCCCTATATGTGTTTCGATTTGCACGAAATTTGGCACAGCGTACTGAATTAAGCCTACGATGATGTGTGTCAAGTTTCGTGAATATCGGTTTAGATTTAGATATAGCTCCTATTTATAGTTTCGCCCGATTTTGGGAAAATAGTCCACTAAATTCCCTGGAAATCTTTTGATTTGAAAGAAATTTGGCATAGCATACTGAACTGCGTTTATAATAATGTGTGCTAAGTTTCATGAAAATCGGTTCAGATTTAGATATAGCTCCCATATATAGTTTCGCCCGATTTTAGGTAACTGATGCACCAAAGTCCCTGGAAATCTTTTCATTTCCACGAATTTTAGCAGAGCGTACTGAATTAAGTCTAGAATTATATGGGCAAAGTTTCGTGAAATTTAGTAAATATTGCAGCTGTATATAGGATGATTACCAATTGATCATACCTAAATTTTAATTTGATAACTTCAGCAGGGGCAGCGAAGCGCCACGGGTCCCACTAGTATTTCATAAAAGTCCATCTTACTTGAATCTTTTAGTAATGTGATTCAATGAATTGTAGTTCCAAATTTATTTTTGTATAGAATGTTCTTATAAATACTATATTTAATTTGTTACTACGTGGCAATTTTTAATTCGTCCCGTCCCATTTTGTTTTTTTTAAGGTTTTAGCCGCATTGTTGCAGGCATACCTTCCATATAAAGGTCCATTCCACTTTTTTTAGGATCTTACAGATCGAAAGAAAGGTATTTTGAGCTTCATTTCAAATGTCAACTCAACATTTTCATATTCTGAGGAGTACTAAAGAACAGCACTATTTGCCACACAGTAGATATTAGAACTACTTTATGACCTTTTAAAGCCTTAAATTTGTATTGGCACAAAAATAAAAGTCATATACTAGATACTTTGTTACATACACTTGGTCCATGACAAATATTTTCATTAAATCAAATTTCCTGTTTTTTAGTATTTCATCAGTTTGCATCGGATATGTTGCTACCCAAAAACTGATGAAGAGAATGTCCTTATCACGATTACAACGACAAGACTCTATCCTCGTATGAGGATGTTTGCTTAGGATTGTTTGTCTTTGTTCGTAATCAATTGAAATGGTCTAATGGACTGCAATTGATTGCGTGTGTTGAAGGAACAGTGAGAGTTATATTAGTTTTGAAAATTATTTTACTGTTGTCATTGGGATTCTGATTTCATAGGGATATTCGTCACGTGGAAAATGTTTGACATATAACGTCATCAAATCATAGACTGGAAGATGTTTTGTCTTGCCAAAGCCCCTTTCAATGCTATTTTTGAAGTCCGTTATATACAGTTGTTATCCCTGGAATACATACTTGTGTCAATAACATCGACAACAAGGCCTCTTTATAAGGTCGACCAGATAAAATCTTAATTTAAAATTGATTGAATGTTTTTTCAATTCATACATTTCTTAAAAATTGCATCTTTTGTTGTGTACTTCGAAGTCACGTTTTATACCCTTCACCACACTATGGTACAGTGTATTATATCTTTGGGCATATGTTGGCATATTAATTGAACAATTGATATTAACTGTCCGATTGAGACGAAGTCTGTTCTATCGTTTTAGCCATGTTATTGTCGGGTAAAATCAATTAAATATAAATTCACGTTTCGACGTAGCCCCACATAATCGCGACACCATTTTAGGTTTGTGCAGTTTCCAACCTATGTGGCTAAAATATGTAATGTTGTTATCATTTAAATAATATACTTAATATATTTTGGGGTCAGTTCTTAGCCGCCTTTTCATTATAGCCCACACATTTTCAGTGGGATTTATGAAGACACTTCCACTTAAAATTAAATACAGATATTTAT
This sequence comes from Musca vetustissima, assembly GCF_032173495.1. Taxonomy (NCBI): domain Eukaryota; kingdom Metazoa; phylum Arthropoda; class Insecta; order Diptera; family Muscidae; genus Musca; species Musca vetustissima. The sequence continues at coordinate 3,188 of NW_026879402.1, forward strand.
AAACCCGAATTGGGTCGATTGAAAGTGTATAGAGACCGCGGGTGTGTATAGAGACCGCAGGTGTGTTTAAAGACCAATTGAGGTTTATATAGAGCACAGGGCTCTATATAGTCGAATAGGTCCACAGGCCTTTATAAAGACCAGTTAGTCTGTAAATATACCGATTTGGAATCTATAGATACCACAGGTCTGCTGAGAAACCATTAGTCTGTATAGAGACCAATTTATCTGTGTAAAGAAAATTAAAATATAGAGACCAATTAGTATTTATAATCCCTTGTTTTCTCTATACAGATTAATTGGTCTTTATTTTATATAAAAATAATATAACATTATATTACACTGTGCGACAATTTTGAATATTTTGATAATTACCGGAAAATCCCACAGATTATGAAAGGGGGCGTTTTTAAAAGTTTACGTCGGGGGTAACCTAAAATGCGGGTTGGGGGCAATATTCCCCGGTTCAAGAATTTCGATAATTTTCGAATTATGATTTCTTGAAATCCTTGCATTTTAGGTATATAGTGTGTTCGGCAATGTTACTATATTACTGATAAAAAGTCGAGGAATATTTTGGTATGCAACTTTAACCCTCAACCGACTCATTGAAGGGGTCTTTTCGGTCCCCCTTTCCAGGAGTGGTAGAATCACGCTGCTCAAAATATTCTACAGAAATGTTCGCCATAATGTTTTACTATAAGTCTCAGAATAGACTAAAACCCAAAAATCAGCATTAACGTCAAACAAAAACTCATTTCCGTACTTATTACAAGTTTTTAATCATTTTTCCCACAAGATGTCGTTTTAGAAAAATGGTATACGGAACAAAAATATTCTCCATCAATTTTTAGCATAAGTCACTGAACAAGAGAAACTTGTATATATAATGAATATACCGAATATATAGTCATCAATTTTGAACAAAAAATTAAAAATTTTCTTGTATTTTTTCAAAGACATTTCCCAGTACTTTTTCGACTAAGCGCTTTAAAGCAGAGCTCCGAAATGCTCGCTCGAATTCGAGTAAAGAGTAAATTATGTCAACTCCTGCGAGTAGAAAAAAAATAATATATGTATTTTTCTCTGCCACTCAAATCCCAAACTATATTTTTGGGAGTGAAATCCGAAATCGAGCAGTTTTTGCCGAGTACTCTTTTATTTTTATTTATTTAATTTTTTTGTTTGTGATACCGTTGTTTTACTTGATGTTGTTTGTGTGCATTGTTTGTTTGTTTTGTGATGTTTGGTTTGCAGTACTGCTGAGAAAGCATGCATCAACAAGCTCGTTCTCTTTATGTAAGTCATTTCATATAAGATTTTGGTGTGTACCTCACATGTGTAAACATTTTCAATAAACAAAATAATCATGCCCTTTTATGTTTTTTTGAACATCATCAACTTGAACAACATCAACAAAAATTTGCTACTACACACACACAGATAACCAAACAACCAAAATTTGTCCACTCGATTTCACTCAAAAATTTCGAACATTTTGACTCACATTTTTCTTTATGAGCACTCCCAAACAAAATAAAAGAGTGGAGAGTACTTTCAAAATTGTACTCTTTACATACTCCCACTCGGGATTATTTTTCACTCGCGAGTAAAATCGAGCAAATCGGAGCTCTGCTTTAAAGTGACATTGAACTTAATTTTAGGTATATTATGTCAACGAATAAAATAATATATGTTAAATCCCACTGCAGTCCCAAACTATATATTTATATCCAATAGTTTTTAAGAAATTTATAGTATAATATACACTGCGTATAATAACTATAGACGCACCCTTAATTCAATTGGTATGTTAGTTGAGAAATAAAATGGACCCATTAAGTTATTGTTCACAATAAAACGATCAAAAACACATATTATTCAACAAAAATAATTAATTTATTCTTTATGGTTTCGCCGAATTCTGCACTTTCAAAATTGCTGGTGTTGCATAACTATAGACGCACTTTTACAAAATTAGAAAAATTTATTTTTTAAAACTTAAATAAAATAAAATAACTTTTATAAATAACTAGCGGGACCCGTGGCGCTTCGCTGCCCCTGCTGAAGTTATCAAATTAAAATTTAGGTATGATCAATTGGTAATCATCCTATATACAGCTGCAAAATTGGAAATAAAAAGATTTCCAGGGACTTTGGTGCATCAGTTACCTAAAATCGGGCGAAACTATATATGGGAGCTATATCTAAATCTGAACCGATTTTCATGAAAATTAGCACACATTATTATAAACGCAGTTCAGTATGCTATGCAAAATTTCGTTCAAATCAAAAGATTTCCAGGGAATTTAGTGGACTATTTTCCCAAAATCGGGCGAAACTATAAATAGGAGCTATATCTAAATCTAAACCGATATTCACGAAACTTGACACACATCATCGTAGGCTTAATTCAGTACGCTGTGCCAAATTTCGTGTAAATCGTTCTTGGGCCAAACAAATGAGCTGTGCCAAATTTGAAGTGTGGTGAAGGGTATAAAAATAGTGGTATATCTGAATTGATCCTATCCCAGTCTCTGACTTTTTCTGATGATAAAACGATTTATAATTAAAATTCACACTATTCACTTCATTTTTTTTTTCTTTTTTATTTTGAAATCCAAATAACATTTTGTTTAATTGTGTTCAAAATAAACTTTTTTTCACAAACTGACAAAAATGGAGAATTATAATGTCAACCAATTTTTTTCAGTTTTTTTCATATATGTATATGTATTTCAAAATATATCCTCATCGTTCGAAAATATATCCCCATCGGATTTGTATCCATGTTACTCAACCATATTTTCAAGCCGCTATCTTATGATATACCCATAAAAAATAAATCTACATAGGTAGGTACATTCTTTCAGATGTATGAATACTTTTGATGCTATTACTCCTCAGTTTTATCTAACCTATGTTACTTCCATGGGATCGCTTGCCTTACTATGAACATTTTAGAAAAATCTGTTTAGTGGTTTTTGATTCCACAAACAATATGTTTTCTATTTTCTACGTATAGATTTAAATGCAATAAGGTGTGCATTTTCCCTTGTCCGCGGTCATGTTGTGTGGATGATGCGTATTTACACTCACGTTACTCAGCAATAGTTTGAAGTCGGTATCTGTAACCGTACTTAAGATATACACAAATTACATGTTCATAATTTTTGAGGTATGATTACGTTCGATGCTATAACACCGCATCCTCGGGAAATCTTAGAAGTTTTTAAAGCATATGTTATTCCCATGGCATGTTATTACGTTCTGTGAAAATCTCAGTAAAATCTTTTCAGCATTTTTAGAGTCTACAAACAAAATATTTTCAATTTTCAATATGCTGATTTTTAAAATGCAGTACAAAGTGCATTTTCCGTTGATCGTACCATGCTCATTTTTGTATGGATTGTGTGTATTCACGCATTCATTATTCAGGCAAATTTTGAAAACGATATCTGTGACCTTTGTTAAGATACACGCATATTACGTGTTCAGAAATTTTGAGGTATGGTTACTATTGATGCTATAACTCCGCATCCACGCGGAATTTTAAAAGTTTATATAGCCTATGTTACTTTCAGGGCATGCCCCGACATACAGTGTAAATCTCATTAAGATCTGTTCAGCGGTTTTGGCGTCTATCGGTAACATACAAACAAACAAACAAATTTTTTTCTATTTTATATATATAGATAGAAGATGGTAACATGTACTATTTCCAAGCCATTTAAAGCCATCATTTTCATTTATGTATTCGACGTGGTTACACCGTGATTTACCGTAAATATTTAATATTATTTTAAATCTACCGGTTAGCTATGTGTTCTTATAATCATATATTCTCAAGTTAAACCAAAAACACTCCTTGAAATTTGAAAATCTCTTCAAATTGAACCGAAATTGAATTTAAAAATAGTTTTGTTGCTCCTGCCCCCTCCTTCGCCAGCACGGATGTTGAGAGTGCTTATAAATGACAGTCGGGAATATTTCCAATGAAAGTGAGTTTCGGATAGCAGTACTAAAAAATGCACAGATATGTCGAGTTTTTAATTAAAACGGGCATGAAACACAACCAGAAACTTTTTATTTTGCCTTTTCATTTGTCAGCTTTCTCTTTTGTTTAATTTAATTTATTTGAATTTCACATTCTTCGGTGGACGCACCACCCACTTCACTCCACTCCCCCTGGCATTGTGCATCCAGTTGCAGTTGTGTCCCATTGGATCAGCCGAACAACGTTACGGAGCTAGCAAGTATGCGTTCGCAGGGGAATATGTTGCAGTATGAATGTTTGCACAAAAGGATGAATAGATGAATATTTGCATAGTTGGAATAACTTTGGCAGTTGCCTTATGAAATTAGTTGAGCTGTAGGAATTCAGGAAACGTTTGTCAGCCCTGATTTCCATCGGACAAACATACGCACACGCAGCCCACTCAAATGAGTGATGGCAGAGTGTTTGTGAGTGCCTGCTTGACTCCCACATACTTGGGGCCATACGTTTGCATTCAAGTGCTGAAATGTTCGCCAGGAAGCAGAAGTGGCTCATTATAAGAATGATTCTGTTTGTACAAGCAGAAGAAAAAAAGATTCGTAAGCATCCGACTGAATTGCTCATCTTACCTTTGGCGCAGGCAGTTGTCGGTTGGCTCAATGAGGGTTTTCATTAAGATTACATGAAATTAAGCAAAACTGTTGAGGGTTCTCACAAACAATAACGGAATAATCACATGGACTCTGCCGAACGTTATTTTCGGCAAAGGATAACACGAAACGGTGCGGCGGTAAGGGTGTCTGCAGGAAAACTTCTATACACACAAGTTCATGTGTAACATTTCCATTTCCATAAACTCGTGAACAAATGATGAGATTTTTGAATTCAACTTTTCCACTTTTCGCAAATGGAAATTGTTTAAATGGTGTTGGTGAAGAAAATTGTTTAGAGCATGAGGATCATGTGTGGTCATGTACCATATGTACTTTATGAGTGTGTGGTAATTTATGTAAATCCTCAATGGTGCACAATGTTTCAAAAAACGAAAAAAGTGCGATGTACGGAAAATGGATACACTGAAGGAAATAAGTGTAAAATATCAAATAATTCAAAAGTTAATCCTGATTTATTTCAGGCAATATTAATTAATGTAATTCTGTAGTTTGTAGGTGATAAAAATGTGGGTAATGGCAACCCATCACCTCTTTCGCCCATAAACCGGTATGAAGCACAACAAGTGGAAAAGGCGTTAAGTTCAGACGGACAGAACTTTTGATAATCTCCACCATAGGTATACTGACAGGTACTTAAAAAATTCAAGAGGTGCCATTATATTGGGGCTATAAAGATTTTGTACACAATATTAATCTAAATACAGTTCCATCTGTTGAAAAACATGCCCAAAAAGATCTGAAATATTAAAAAAAACGAGAGCTATCGTTATGTAGGGGCAACTTAAAAAGTTGGATCAATATTGATCATAAGAACTTAGAATACCAAATTACAGCTAATTCCGTTTAAAAACTTTCTCAAAATCGCCAAATGATCGAAAATTGAGGAGCAATATTATATGGGGCATGACCCAATAAAAAATGGCGCGTATTACAAACATGACTTACCATATGCAAAAATTTGGCGATTTATCTCATATATCCCTCATACTATGGTAAAGGGTATAAAAAAGGTGCTAAATATAGTACCATTGTATAATATTATTTTTTGGGTAAAAGTTACACAAAAAAAAAAAAATTTCGTACGAAGATTGAGAACATTTTGTTTCTTGCTCTTTTTTGACCATTATGCTTACGCCAAATTCATATTATTAACCACCCAAATTCTTACTCAGCCACTGCACGTATTATAAATAATATCAAGGGAATTTTGAATCCCCATTGAATCTCGAACATCTGTACTAAAGTCATTTATGTTGAAATGTGTGAATAAACATTCTATGTAACGACGAAGACAACAAATCTCAAGAATATTTCTGACCCACTGGAAAATATAAAAGTAAAGACAACGCTTGCGTGATAAATTATATAATAAATTATACATTATATAATGTTAGCACATTCTCACTTTTGTACCATTCCATTTGAAAAATAATCGTTACAGGAAATTGAAAATTGAATCAAATGCAAGTGTCATTTTGTAGTTACACTTTTATTAGTGTAGTCCATAAATTGATTTGTTGCCGTATCTAACGTGGTGTATTTGAATCATATTCTAACAATAATAATAACAATTACCAAATAATGCACATCTACCAGATAAAACACTGATAATACAAAAAACAAACAAACAAAAGTTTTTGTGTAATCAGTTGTTATGCCCAAATTTTTGTGTTGGTCTCAAATCTCGAAAATGATTGCAATGATTTGCAACCGGGTTATGTTGGCCGCAAAATACTTAAGTGTTTGTTTGCCATTAAAAAGTTAAGTGCTGGCTTAAAGGCAAGCACGATCTCCGTGTCCCCGTGTGAATGTACAAATTAAAGTTGAAGACAACTTGTTGGATGATTCGTTGGTTGGTTTGTTGGCAAATTTTCACAGCCACAGAATTTGACAATAATTGAGCGGAGTCCTAGAAAATGTAATAAACCAAACACTTTGCAACACCAAAGCACATGCACACGTACGTTTCGAAAAATTTTCATTAAAACTTTTACTAAAAACTTCCCAGTATATGAATATGAACAGAACACATGGACACTTACATACACAATGTGTACATACGTACGTACTTACATTTAGTCACACATAGAATGTACAATTATTTGAGTTGCTGTGTGCGTGTGTGTGCGTGTGTGTGTTCGTGGCCTTATGTGCTCCTGAGCAGGTTCGTTTCTTATTATTCGAACTTTTTCTATTACAAACAGATATCTCCAGACACACATACAATTTCCGTGATTCGAATATGAGTTCATGTACCCTGGGGCAATGCTAAAAAGTTAAATAACATTTAAATTACAAAAATAATGATTGTTTTCCACACACACACACACATTGTTCTGTGCCATTTACTATTCATAAAAAATGAAGAAAACAATAGCATAACGACAAAGAATATTACAATTTTATTTATCTTGAGAAGATCAATGTCGTTTTCAACAGAAAAATTATGATTCGGTTTGGTTGAGTTTTTTTATAGAAAATATCGGATGTCAATGCATAAAACCCTAGGACAGCAATAAATAAATAAATTGTAATATAATAATAGTAAATTTAAAGGTTCTATGTGACACGAATCTTAAAAAAAAATCTTAACTTACAAAAATGGACAGAAGAATATATTGCACAGGCTGCCTGGAGAAGACAAGGCTCTAAGCGTGTGGACAATATTCATGCAATATATAAATAAGATATTGACGGCACCAGACTTTTCTTTCTAACGTCCACCGGAGGTTATAGTGTATTAAATTTAAATTTATCATTTCGTTTGCAACACTTCTAAATACTCACCGGAAACCCATAGAGTAGTATTCCTGTACCACGCCCACAAGTTTTACCGACTACAGTATTGCCCATTACTCGATCAATGTCTTTGTCCCCCAGCTTGTTAATATTCATTTGTCTACCACAGTCCACCATTCCGGTCCGGGCATTGTTTGACCCATGTTGTCAAGTAAGACAAGTTTGCGCGTCACTTGTGTAGCAACTACGATAGCCAACAACAAAGAGTAGAGTACGCAGAATCAGCGATCCTCCGTGATTGCAAGGAACCCCAACGTTCACAAACGCCTAATTCCACCCCCAAATCGTTGTATCGTACTTGTGTGGTGTGGCCACAGAACAGCCATTATTTCTAAAACTCTAAAACTTTCGTTTGAGGATAGATTCCCATTGGTAAACCAGTAAGGAAAGTAGTAAAGTCGGACTGGGGCTTTACCACTTTGGGTATATTCTACATATGTATCCTAACAGACGTAGCGTATTTGCTATATGTCTATATTTGAACCGATTTCTGGAAAATTTGATTTCTGGAGACTAATTTACATTACTTCAGTACGTTGTGTCAATCGGCCTAGCAACATCATTCTAGACTTAATTCAGTACCCTATAACAAAATTCGTGCAAATGGAAAGATATATAGGGAATTTGGGGCACCAATTACATAAAATCGGACGAAAAATATATGGGTGCTACATCTACATCTGAACCGATTTTCACAAAACTTTGCACACATCACTCTATACTTAATTCAGTACGCTATGACACATGTCGTGCAAACCGAAAGATATATTGGGACATTGGTACACCATATACCTTAAATCGGACGAATCTATATATGGGAGCTATATCTAAATCCGAACCGATTTTCACGAAACTTAACACACATTATTCTAGACCTTATTCATTACACTGTGCCAAATTTCCTGCAAATCGAAAGATATATAGGGACTTTAGTGGACTATTTACCTAACATCGGGCGAAATTATATATGGGAGCTATATATAAATCTGGACCGATTTTCAGGAAACTTAACACACAATTCTACATGATCTAATTCATTACGCTGTGCCAAATTTCGTAGAAATCGAAAGATATATACGAACATTGGTACACCATTTACATTAAATCGGACGAAAATATATATGGGAGCTATATCTAAATCTGAACCGATTTTTCCCAATTTGAATAGGGTTCATCCTTGGGCCAAATAAGTGACCTATGCCAAATTTCATCCAAATCGGACTGTACTTTGTTCACAAAAATACATGGACGGACAGACGGACATGCATAAATCCACTCAGAAAGTGATTCTACGCATATTCTCAAAAGGAACCATGTGTCTATCTCGTTTCCTTTTGCCTGTTACAAACATATGCACAAAGACATAATACCCTGTACCACAGTGTGGTGAAGGGTATAAAAAACATGGTATTTGCATAACTGTCAATCACATGGATCCCAAGTTAAAAATTGCAATTGTAATCACAATTGCTTCATTTGCAAAAAAATAGCATAAAATTCAAGAAATGTATTTTCCACCTGGAATAATACTTTGCCAGAATCTGATTTCACATCTGGTTTAATCGGCAATGTGCAAACCACACAAAATAAAAAAAAAATGGGAACTGGCGTTGTGCATAATCGAAAAAATTATGCCGTTCGTGCTATTATATCCCTCGTCGGAAGCAGTGTTGCCAAAACTTTGTTGAAAAAAAATGCTAAATTTTAATGAAAAAAATGCTAGAAAGTGCTAGAAATTTTAAAAAATGCCAGAAAAAGTGCTAAAAAATTAAAAGAACAAAATTGGTAATATGCAATAATGAAATATTCATTAGAGACCCCGTTTATTCTTAAAGGCTATTCCTTGTTCGTTCGATTGAGGTCGCAATAATGAAAACAGAGCTTTGTAAATTTGCGCATATATTTCATTACTCCTAGGACATTTGGTATTGGAAATTAAATATATCGGCCCTTTTTGGGTGCACCATACCCCAATATTTAATTTTTGAAGGTTTTGGGGACATTTTTAATCTAATTTTCGGTTTTTTATTTCGGGTAGTATATAGGTACATATTTAGGGGTAGCTGGTTAACGGCAGCATCACATTACCCCAAAGTAACTGTATTTTCACATTGCGGGATTTTGGAGGTTAGCATACATATATGAAGACAATTATCAATCAATTTCAATCAGACACCCGTTCTAAATACATATGGAAGCTATGCGTCTCAATTTGATACGCTGTGCAAAATTTCGTGCTAATCGCACAAATATTAGGAGTTCGGTGCACCACTTATGCAAAATCGGGTGAAGCTATATCGAAATCTGAACCGATTTTTCCGAAACTTCCCATCATTCTAGACTCAATTCAGTACCCTATGCCAAATTTCGTGAAAATCGAAGGATATATATTACATTAAATCGGACGAAAATATATATGGGAGGTATATCTAAATCTGAACCGATTTTCACGAAATTTAATACACATCGTTCTGAATCGATTTTTCTCAAAATAAATGAGCTGTGCCAAATTTAATCCAATTCGAATCAAAAATGCGACTTGTACTTTGTTTACAATTTAACATAGACAGACAGTCGCACGGACGGGCATGCATAAATCCACTTAAAAAGTGATTCTATTACAAACATATGTACAAAGACATAATACCCTGTACCATAGTGTGGTGAAGGGTATAAAAATATATGTTTGACGGAATTTTTCTATTTTGGTCCTGTTCGGTACTCCTATGTGTTTATAACTTAGCATTCGGGATTCCCGGTGAATAAAAAACTTTTTTCAGAAAATTTCAAAATAATTATTCACGATTTTTACATCCCTCTCTTACAATGAACCGCTTTATTTGTTTTTTGTTTTTCATATAAACAATCTACTAGCGGACAATGTCATAGTCACCATATGAAGTACCCGACCATTTATTAAGAAATTTTGAATGCACGACACAACTGGATACGATTATTTTACTTGTTTACAAATGTACTGTCCCTTTTTTAACATTGGAAAATCAAATTCATCGCATGAAACATAGGGAAATTTCAATGTGTCAATATGAAATCGAAAAACGGGAAAAATTTGTTGGGATGAAACCAAATTTATAAAAAATTACTGAAAAATAAAAAAATGCTAAAAAAATGCTAGGTGCCAAATCACTTTTCTTGGTGCTAAACGAGTTTAAAAAGTGCTAAATCTAGCACTAAAAGTGCTAAATTGGCAACACTGGTCGGAAGTCTCAATCACGACAAAGAAACTACAACAAACAATTGGAATTTGTACTCGCTTTACAAATGCAACTTTTGGATAAATAATGCTACACCTAGAACACCTTTAAAGTTATCCTCACTCAAAAATTCGTTCAGTACGCGTTGGTTCTGCCAAACATTTACAAAAATTATTGTCGTTCACTTCTATTCCGAATCTGTATTTCAAAATATCCCATATAGATTTAGCGGATACCTCCGATAACAAAAATAAAGATTTGTTATTGAGCACAGATTATTTTGAATTCACTAGCCTAGTCGTCAAATTGCATAGTCTATATAAGCCGACAACTTTTAATATTAGTTTATATACCTAATAGTGGAAACTCGCTATATGTTGATAATTTATTGTTCAATAGAAACTGAACAACGGCTACGATTACTACGTACTTGTCGCTGCATTTATTTCACAATGCAATTACTAACCCTATCGCGACATGAAGCGCATTTAGTCTCAATTTTTGCCCTTTTTCGGAGTAATTGGCAAATCTGTCTCTTTTCTGATATGGACCCGATATAATGGATCGACACAAAATGTGAAAAATTCCTTGTTATTCGGACATGTTCTCAGAAGTAGGGGAGACTGGGCACCTTCGGCACTTTTTGTTTAGAGCTCTATATCTCGATACTTATTCAAAAGATGAAAAATCTGTATGGCTGATTATTGTCCTCTGAAACTAAATTATAAAAACTAGTACCAAAAAGATGTAAAAAATTAGTATTAGTTAAAAATTTTTACAGTTTTGTAAAAAAAGTCAAATTCGTCGAATGTGCCCCTACCCGGGGCAGCTTCAGCATTTGATGGGGAACATTCGGCACTATAGACTATAGTCTATCGCATTTTCGACAATACAAGCACGTTTCGTCTTTTATATGTAATTTCGGACAATATTAAAGGATTATTTTTAAAAAAGAACTCAAAAACATTTTAAGGAAATAATATTGCACTATCTGTATATGGCCGAATGTGCCCCACTTTAAAATGCCGAATCTACCCCGAATGAACTATTTATAGTTTTTTTTTTCATTTTTTTCTAGCATTTTTCTAGCATAACATTATATTTTTTCATATTTTTATAAGAATGCACATTGTAATTAACTACTTTTTAATAATACTGCCTTAAAATTTGAAAAGTTTTATACACGAAATACTTACGAATTGGAATGGAAATATTACAAAAACATCTCTTAAATTACAAAATCCCGAAACTAGTGATGTACGGTGAGAACTTCATATCGAAAACGCGATTGCCGAAGGTGCCCCAGTCTCCCCTAACTATGGATATATATTGTTTTGCTGCGAGTTAAAAATGCACAAAGACATAACACCCGAAAACTCCGAAACAATATTGGTTCCGTTTTATGGTTCTGTTCGAAAACGAGGATTGTTATATCCCATTTAAATTTTTATTTATTTATTTTCCAGTACTTCTGGAAGGAGTGCTATTTTTGGTACAGAAATGAAATTTTAAAATCTTGTCTATATCAAGCATTGTATTACCGTATAAAACTACGCATACAATTATTCCATTGAGATCCTAATCCACTATTGAAGAATTCTGTGCAACAAGATTTTTGGGATGGAAGCCCATGGTGAGTATATCATGAACCCTGAAGGGAATATTTGCCACAGATCAAGATTTTAATGGTACTATATTTATTGTAAATATTTCAGAAGAATCCGGCAGTTCTTTATAATTTACAATTTGAAATTTATTAGTGAATGTTTTACTCAGCAAGGATTGGGTACAAGTGGAAAAGGACGAAGTCCAACAGGAAAAATTGGCACCAATAAAATTCTAAATTGTTATTTATTAAATGTCCTCATATATCCAATTTACTTATAAGCCTGCTAAATTTTCATATGTGTTACACATATAAATGGCAATGGCTCAATTTGAAGAAAGATGTGGAGGCAATAGAAATATAAATTTAATAGATTTTCATTTATGTTTTTCAATTTTATTTTGAGGATTCAAAAAAAATATTGTTTTCAAAAGGAATATTCTATTTTTATAATTTGTATGTTTTGTTTACATTATTTTTTATACCCTTCACCACACTGTGGTACAGGGTATTATGTATTTGTGCATATGTTTGTAACAGGCAAAAGGAAACGAGATAGACACATAGCTCCTTTTGAGAACATGCATAGAATCACTTTCTGGGTGGAATTGGCACAAGTCACTTATTTGGTATTGTATTGAGTCTAGAATGACGTGTGTCCAGTTTCGAGAAAATCTGGTTAGATTTAGATATAGCTCCTCGGGTTTCGTGGAAATCGGTTCAGATATAGTTGTAGCTCCCATATATATGTTTGTCCAATTTTTTGTAAATGGTGTACCAAAGTCCCTATATATCTTTCTATTTGCACGGAATTTTGTAAAGTGTACTGTATTGAGTCAAATATGACGTATGTCAAGTTTCGAGAAAATAGGGCCAGATTAAGAGTCCCTATATATCTTTCGATTTTCAGGAAATTTTGCACAGTGTACTGAACAGGAAATTTTGCATAGTGTACTGAATGACGTGTGTCAAGTTTCGTGAAAATCAGTTCAGATTTAGATATAGTTCCCATATATATGTTCGTTAATGAAACACTAAAGCTCGGAAGATATATAATCTTCCGATTTTCACAAATTTCTGCATGGCGTACTGAATTAATGATGTGTACTAAGTTTCGTGAAAATTTGTTCAGTTTTAGATGTAGCTCGTCCGATTTAATGTAAATTGTGCACTAAAGATCCAAAGTTTGGTCGACAGGCACACAATTTTGTACAATGTACTAAATATAGTATAACCTTTCGTATGTCAAGTTTTTTTTTTGAAATCGGTTCAGATGAGCTATATATATATATAATTTCGTTCGATTTTTTTACTTTCTTTACTGTTTTTTTTTTTTTTTTTTTTGATAAAATGTCCTTAGCACTAGTATTACTTACAACAACAAATTTACATGTAGTTGCTGTATCGTTTGTTGTACAACAACACTTGCTGTTACCTTATTTTATTATACCATGGATTGGGATATGTAGGTAGTTTTGGAAATGTTTACTTATGTGTAGGAAAAGTACTAAATATTTAGTACAAATTTGGGTGAACCGATAGAGCTTGAACACTGAAATTTGGAAAAATGATAACTCTCTCCTCTTTAAAAAATAAATTGTTCTAAAATTAATTGTCAGAATGTATTAGGCTCTTCACTTCCAACAATATTTTCAATGACCTTATTTTAAATTGGGTCCGAGACGTATCAGAACTTATTCTAAAGAGATGAATTTTAAATTGTGATATTTTACTGCGATACCAAAGTTTTTATATATTTTTCGAAAAATAAAATTCGATGACCCACCCTAATATTCAATTTCAACATTATTCTTTATTTTCTATGAGAATAATGTTGTTTTTGTGATATAATTAGTTGTTGTAATTGATGCATACACCTTATTAAATACACCTTGATTACTGTTGAAGTGTAGTATTGGGGTATGGGTTTAGTTTTGGAAATTTGTTCTTATCGGTACTAAATAGCATTAAATTTGAAACAATTTGAATTTAGGTGATAGAACTGGAATCGTAAAATTTGAAACTAAGATTTGTTGGAGCATTTTGGGTGAACCGCTGGAATGGAGCGAGGATCACTGTTGGGGTGTAGGATTGTGGTATGTAGAAAGTTTCGAAGAATTCTGTGCAACAAGATTTTTGGGATGGAAGCCCATGGTGAGTATATCATGAACCCTGAAGGAAATATTTGCCATAGATAAAGATTTAAGTAATGGAAATGTCTACTAATGTGTACGTAATTTGGTACAATTTGGATTTAGAATAAACCGATCGGGCTTTAATCCTGAAATTAGGAAATATGATTTCCATTGGATTGTTGAGATGATTATATATGGAAATTTATATTAATGTGCACTAAATGGTACTAAATTTGGTAAAAGTTCCTATAGAGTTCGAATCATGTACTGGAATTAGTTTTGGGGCACATTCGGTCATATACAGATAATGCTATATTATTTCCTTTAAAATGTTTTTGAGTTTGTCTTTAAAAATAAATAAATATATGATAAAATGTGCCTGCATGGACGAAAATGATGGCGTGTGTGGCCTTGAGACGTCAACGTTCGCCGCTAGAAAATATAGTCTTAAAAGACAACTATTAAGTCGCATATTAAAACTAAATAGAAGCTTTAAATGATCTGAATTTGAACCAGACTGATAGCGGTGATAAGTACCGGGCTATGATTATGGTGCCGTATGTACCCCATTAAATGCCGAAGCTACCCCGGGTAGGAACACATTCGAATTTGACTTTTTTACAAAACTGTAAATATTTTTAACTAATACTAGTTTATTATATGTTTTTGGTACTAGTTTTTATAATTAAGTATCAAAGGCCAATAACCAGCCATAAAGTTTTTACAGTTTTTTCTGTTGAATAAGTATTGAGATATAGGGCTCTAAAAAGTGCCGAATGTGCCCCAATCTCCACTACCACTAGAGTACAGAAGATAATAAAAGGTACAGTATTTAGTACAGAGCTAGATTTCTGTTGCGATAATAATTGGTGTGTAGTTTGGAGATATGAAGGTAGTTTTGGAAATATGTACATACTATAAGAGCACAAAGGTACTAAATGGTACTCAATTTTTTACAAGAGTCGATATTGGTGTGTAAGTTGATTTGTTCTTCTGGCATATGAAACTTTCTATGAAAACAACATAATATGTTAAAACATGTTTAAATATTTCCCACATTCAATAACGGAATTATCGTGTCAAAAAATCGGGTTACCGGATACGCCCCCAAGAGAAAATATATCTCCGTAATTAGCGTAAAAATAAGTACCGTTGGAAAAAATTGTAGTTTTTGCTAAAGTTGCGCCGAACCCCAAAATAACTGTTTAAAATATTATACAAATGTTTGGATAAATGTTTACTACATATTATACTGATGTTAAATAATTTAAAATCAAAATTTTATTGTAATGGAATATTGAAAACACGAACGCAACACAACACAACAAAACAAAAAGGAAATATTTTATATTTATCAATTCAGAGATAACATATTTCTGCAATGAAAAATTCCTAAATCGATTTCTCAGAACAAATCATATCACACAATTTAATTTTGATTTCGAACAGTAAACAAATATATTATCCCTTAAACGCCACCTTACGTACAGAACAACAAGACAGGCATATAAATATATTTGTACATACCCTGCACCACAATGCGGCATATCCACCCACAAAACCAATAGCAGGCATTGAGCGATACCGTCTTGTTGATGCCCACAATATACATACATATATATTTTTTATTGCCGCTTTATGCATATCAAAGCAAAGAAGACCCCTATTTTCCCCAGTTGCCATGTTTTCGCTTCCCGCGCCCCAGCAGTATACCTACTACTCACCGTGTGGCAACATTGTTAGAAGAAGACGCTTGGAAGGAATGGTGATTTCCTTATAAATGTTGAAATTTTATGGCATAAAATTATGAGTTGAGAAATCATTCTAACGATTATTCACGCTTTCTTTACTCGGTCCGTGTAGACGTTTGGGCTAGTGTGTGTGTGTGTGTGTGTGTACATGTCTGTCTTGCGAAGTGAAAATGTGTTTTGCCAAGTAAAATATGGTTTAAATATTTATATTAATGCGACGACGTTGTGTTGTTCGTAGCCGTGTTGCTCGTGCTGAGATGTCTGCTTGAGTGTATTTGTGTGGTAGCTTATATTAGCACCACAAGGGTGCGGTACTGAAAGAAATGGACAAAGTATATCTTCCCAGATATTTTCTCTAGGGTTTATAATATATTCCTTCTAACTGAAAGAAGAAATAAATACTATATGTTCTGTTCCAGGAATTTTTTCGTAGTAAAACTAGTAAAAGGGAAAAATGTCTAAATCGCTCTTAGTGTTCAAAATCATACGAAATGTTCTGAAACGGAAAAGTAGTAAAAATGCCAAAATTAAATTGCAATGATTCAAAATTAACACAACAACCAATCAGAAGTATACATTCCTGTTTACCATTTTTACTCGGCCAAATTTTTCAAGTAAAAAGTTTACAAAGAGAAAGCCATTTGGTTTTGTGTTCACTTCAATTTGTTTAAACATTTTACTAGTTTTGTGGGTTCAGGAACGGTTTTCGAGTAAAAAGTTGGAAAACTTGTAAAATTAGTAGAATCTTTTAGGTTCTGGAGCGGAACGATAGTATTCGAAATCATGAAATCTATACTGAAATGGCATATACAATCAAAATGACAAAACCGGTATTCATCAGTTCTTGGAAATACATTTCTTTCTCAAATTTGACACGGTGATTTTGTTAGTGTATTAATTGTCGTTACACCCTTTTACTGGTACCAACAAATGTTGTAAGTTACAATAGTTATAAATATGTGTATTGTATGAACAAATCAACTCGGCCAAATTTCACACCGTTTTTTTATACCCTCCACCATAGTAATTTTGTCAATCCGTCTGTAACTCATCGAAATATTCATTTCCGACCCTATAAAGTATATATATATATATTATTGATCAGGGTAAAATTCTAAGACGATCTAGAAATGTCCGACCGTCTGTTGTATTCACGCTTCTTCTGAAGGAATTGAGATAGGGTGTTGAAATTTTGCAAGATGGGATATATCGGACCACGTTTAGGCATAGCTCCCATATAACCATACCCCCCAATTTTCGGTATTTTGCAATTCTTGAGCGCGTTTTTCAACCGAATTCGCTGAAATGTGGTACATTGGGTTCCTATTGGGTACTAAATGTCTCCAAAAAAATTATTAATATAGGTCAACATTTTCTGGTAGTCCCAATATAACGGTACCTCCTAATTTTCAGTATTTTAGTTCTTTTGATCGTATTTTCCAACGAATTGGCTATAATTTAGTATTTTGAGTTCTTAATAGGTACCAAATCTCTCCACAGAAAATTATGAACATAGGTCAATTTTGTTCGGTTTGCCCCCATATAAGGTTACCCCCAATTTTCGGTATTTTGGGGTTCTTGAGCGCGTTTTTCTACCGAATTCGCAATTTGATATTCTGTAGTAGTATATGGTAACAAATCACCCAACCAAAAATTATTAACATTCGCCCCCTTTTTTGGGGTATTCCCCATATAATCCCCTTTTTATACCCCCAGCCATTAGACTAATGAGGGTATATACACTTTGATACGGTGAAAATGTGCCTCATGGAAATATTGGTTTTAGACCCCATGTTTCTATGGGCCTAATCCGATTAGCCATGTTCGCCCGTTGTCCGTCAGTCTGTCTGGCTGGCTGGTGCGCACGATAACTCTCGAAAGCAGCAACCGATTTCATTCAAACTTTGCACATCTTAATATTTCTTCCAACCTTAGTTTAAGTTCGAAGATGGGAAATATCGGTCCACTCCGTCTGGTACCTCCCCATAAATGTTAAAAATTTTCAATATTTGTAAATCAGGGGAATGGAATGTCCGATATGAACCAAACTTTGCACAACGAAGTCTAGATTAAGTCCACTTCTTCCGGTAACTCCCTCAGAAATGTTCAATATTTTTAAAATTTTAATTTCAACATTTTTAAAATTTTATCAACATTAAATCAGAAACCTCTTTGATAAAAACATATTTCTTATATAAAGCTAATAATAAAATCTGTGTCTAATTCCAAAGACCTCCGCAAATCATAGGCTGGGTGTATATATCTGTCGAAAACACCGACTGATACTTTTTAACTTGCTTATATTAAAATAGTTATCTAATTTGTTCCCCGTTTTGGATTTGGTTCTAAGACTCTGTTGTAATCATTTCACCTGCGGAGGATATCGAGATAAAAAACTAGAACGTAAGGTTTGATAATGAATTATATATGAACTATAACCCGCATTTAGGCCTAGCCCCTGGGTGGGAGGTATCAGAAGGAGTGGACCGATATTCCCCATCTTCGAACTGGAACTCAGTTTGGAAGAAATAATAAAATGGGCAAAGTTTGGATGAAAACAAAAATTTCTGAAACAAATTTGGTCCAAAAAAACATGGGGTCTAGAACCAATATTTCGATGAGGCACATCGAAATATACAACCTCATTAGCCATTTGGCTAAGGGTATAATCATCCATTAAAAACTTCTGAAATTTGCATTATGGTTTACATAATCGGTTTGTAGAAATGTCGGTATAGGTCCACTTTCTGGTATTTCCCTATATTTTCATTCCAAGTATCTGCCAGTATATCTATGGTGGAGGGTATCCAAAATTCGACCCGGCCGAACTTAACGCTTTTTCACTTGTGTTTTTTTTTTTTTTTGCTTATATTCTATTATCACCCAAATTGTATTCATTGCTTTATTTAACGTTTGTTTCATACCACATTGAAACTGTGGTCAATATGTTGATTTACAAATTATATTGATCTTCAATTTGTCGGACATTTTGAAGTGGAATGAATAAAATTAAACATCTATGTTGAAACAGTTTTGTAAATTGTATTGACCAATCTACTTCGAATTTGAAATAAATATATATGTAAGTCGAATTACAAATAATGCAATTCAAGTACCAAATGTAGTTAAAAATAGAATTGTTGGGATTTTTTAAATGAAAATAGAATTCTAGAATTTTCATATTAACTAACAGAGCGAGAGGGTTGTCGTTAGATATAACCTCAAGAACAGAGCGTGGATAAGCTATGCCAGAAAACCATCAGGAAAGCCATTTTATTTCTGAAAATAATCGGGAAGCCAGATTGCCTTTCGCAAAAGCTCATATTAATTGGAATCCGACTCAGTGGAGAAATATTATGTTTTTGGACGAATTAAAGTTTAATATTAAAGACTCAGACACGAAAAAAGACCGTGAGAGGGTAAAAAATTAAAGTCTCAAGCCTCACTATTGCAAGGGTACTTGGAAACATGGAGGGGTGTCAATAATGATATGTGGATGTTTTTCTTTTTATGGAGTTCGATCTATTGACGAGAATTATGAAGTGGTGGATCTGATTGTCTTTACAAATGTGTCGATGAAGAAAATATACAGCTCGCTTGGGAGTTTCAGCATGACAATAACAACAAACATACACCGAAACATGTAAAAAATTTGGTCAATGTACTTTTTTCCATACATTTTTTTTTCAAAATACATTTTGCGTTTATTTTTTTTTTCTTTTTTGTGAATAAATTACCTATTTATTTCTGAAAACAACAACAAGTTTATTTTTAAAAAAGTTACAGGTCATTTATTCAGTTTGCAATTTCAGTTGCTTTAGTGTATATATACTCTTGATAAAAATTACATTCGATGTCGATTTAGCCATGTCCGCCCGTCTATTGAGATCACGATTGAGGTCGCAATAATTTAGATAGAGATCTGAAATGTCCCTCCATATATTCGGTATTTTGCGGATGTTGAGTACGTTTTTCTTGAAATACCCGTATTTTCAATGTTAACCTTCTGGTGTAGGGTATCAAATATTTTTCTCGGCCCAACATAACGTCATTTTTACTTGTTATAATTTATATTTATATCGAAGTTATTGTTAAACATGTCAAGTTCATCATACCAGACCAGTCATTTTCAGGGCAGATTTGTTTGATAATTTTTTTTTTCGGTTGGAAAATAGGGACAAATCTTTTAACTATTAAAAATGTATTTGCCGAAGTGTTGGTAGTTAAACCACGGAAATATACCAAAACATTTTTGCAAGGGAATCTTCTCCCCACTAAGAACTAAAATAAACATTCGGAAAATATGGGTAACATTAACAATACGTTAAATGGAACTTGGTCAAAAAAGCAGACCTATGCCAAAAACTTTTGCGATGGCTTTTCTCACCCATTGAGAACTGCAAATGTCAAAATTAGAAACAATTAGACAGGAAGATGTGAATGAATCATTCGAAATAAAAACAAAATTTCAAAACACCGCTGGGAAATTTCAAACCAATGTTTGTTTATACACGTATGGGACCAAAAGTGAAAACATTGTAAATGATAATTAGGCTAAACGTCAACACATGGACTTATGAAGAAATATAAAAGGTAATACTTTTCGTGGTTTCAAAAGTATGGGAGTTTTTTCTAATAAGCTTGTGTTTTGCCTTACCTTGGATATAACTAACGTTCTTGGTCCCTACGAGTTCGCTATAACGGTACTCGGCTGTACGAAAATGGTGACTCTGCCACAGCCACATATCGATTTTTTGCCCGCTACAGGAAAGACCGTGTTAATACAGTTAAACGTTCAACTCTTGAGCACTTAGAAACCATCCAATATACCTCAAGAGATCATTTAAATGATGGTATGTTTCGCAATTCAAACTTTATTATAAAAATGATATATGGAGAATATATTTTATATGAGTTTTATTTGCGTTTACTTTTGAAACCACGAAATGGATAACCCTGCACATTAAAGGTTTTTGCGGTGACTAATACGAAGGGTTGCAAATGCTCATGCCTTCTAGTTCTCCTCCAAAAAGTGTTAATGATATTAAATTACTGACCAAAGGGCCTAAATATGTTTTAAGTAGGTATCTAACAGTTATGAGGATGATAAGTCATATTTTTCAAAGAAATATTTCCTACTTAACTACGAGATAGCAGCAACGTAAAGTTCAGGGGGTTTACAATTATTACACCTCCTGCTTTAAGAACAATACCCTTAACTAGACACCCTCTCAACAAGAATATATTCGATACATAGAATGCTATACTCTGAAATCACAAAAAAATTGTTGGGAAGAAGTGTCTAAAACTCCAAAAAGAAGATATACTACAATATGACAATCTCAAAATGACCAATTACATTCAATTGCATCTAATTAAAAATCTTTTCAATCCTAATTGATTTTTCAATTTAAATGTATTGGTGTAATATTATCGGAACTGTTCTGTACCTAACAACCTTATTACCTTACGTATATACTGTACACCTTATATCACAAAATCCATGATTTTTTAATGCTTAGTCTACAAAACATAAAATATTAAAAAAAAGCTAACTTTTTTAATTATATTTTGCTCATAATTTGTTTGCATTCTGTAATGAAACACGTTAGAGAGAAAAAGAAAACATCTGCTCATAAATAAATGAGAATTGCATGCATAATACATTCGGCACCAACTCCCGGTCATTTCTTCTTAGAACAAATAATAGTCCGCCGTTGATTCCTGTTGTTTGCTCCCCTTCCTTTGTTTGCTGAAGACAGTGGTCCTTATGCGAATATATGTACGTATGTCAGTATGTTTGTACATAGGCATTTACCTTGCCGCTCAGGACATTTTCATGAAAAGGTAACAACACTCCATTAGAAACATCTACAATGTGAATAAGTTTACTGTAATAAAAAATAAGAACACAAAGTAAATGAAAGCGAAATAAAAAATAAAAGGAAAAAAACTCAAACACGTCTTGCCATAAAATTTTTAATTTTCATTACATTTTAGTTTGGTGTCAGCATACAGGCAAGCCAAGAACTTAGCATTCGCCAAGGTGTGCAGACGCTTGCTTATGCCAAAATTATAATCATTACCTTTGAATGCAAATTGCCCTCTTCCCTCTTCATATAATTGTTCGAATTCGCCCCAAGATGTCCGTCCGAACTGCTTAAGATGCAGAAATGTGGAAAGGCTATTTGTGTATGTGTAATCAAAAGTATCCCAAGTCATATCTGTGGTCGTGTTCCTCAGCCGAACCAGTCGTCGAAAGACTTCCGTCCCGAAACATGCTCACCACCCTTGTTCCGAGTTGTGGTGTTAAAACTAAATCGAGAGGAGCATTTTACATTTGTGGCAGTGGCAAAAGTAAAGGAACTTAATGACATGTCTACATTGTCCACGTTATGTATAGAGTCCTTTTAATTAACTGCACTAATTATCCATCCTTAGGGATAGAGAAGGGAAAATGCCCCGAACCGGCTTATAATGATAACCCATTTAGTATGCCCAAACAGGAAAACGAAGAAGAGTAACTGTGTACGTTATGGTGGTGTATACATAATTATAATGAGTACGAGTATTGTGTCAAGCAGCGCTCGGAGTTAGGCTGGTTAGAGGCAGAAGTACGTCCGCATTGATGTTGGTTTCAGTGTCCAGCCAAGTGTGGTGTTAGGGGACTGTATCTGGTGCAAAACTACAACTACAATGGCAACAGCGAACAATGCTGAGCATTATAGCATGACTTTAAAGCTAATGACGACTAATTTTTCCGTTTAATTACCAAATTATTTTTCACACTAAAATTTTATATCAGTTGTGAGTTTTTATTTTTACTTGACTAATTCAATGACGTAAGAATGTTTCATTTGATGATGTAATTACAATTTTAAATATTTGCAAATAAACTATTCGAATGATATTAATTAAAATATTGCAAGTGAAATAATATAATATTTTTTACTACAAAAGTTTAAGTCCAATAAATGTTATCCAAATACAAGAATATTAACTTCAGCATTTCCACCATTGAAAGAAAGAATTGCTATTAATTGAAAACAGAATTGACAAACAATTAAAGCACAGAAATTTAACTTTTTCCGTGACAGAATTAAACTCAATTTGATACAATTTTTACCTTTTATACTCGTGTAGCACTTTTTTGCAAAACTACCTTCATAGCCGAAACATACACCTCAACTGTAATCATAATTCCAAATTTCTATATTCCAGCTCGATCGGTTCGCCCAATTTTAGTACCACTTAGTGGTTCCGTACACAGAAATACAAATTTCCAAAACTAACCTTATATCCCAATCCTACGCTCCGACAGTAAAGTTAATTTAAAATTTTAGGATTTTAGATCTATCTCCAAATTTAAATCAGTAGGGAAGGTAGTAAAGTCGGACTGGGCCGACTTTATGATACCCTTCACCACTTTGGGTATATTCTACATATCGCTCATTTGCTGCCTGAGAGGCATAACTCAAAAAACCGCGATTTTCAAGTTAATGATGCACGATTGTTCGCTATAATAGACCTCATGTTGTGTAAAACATTCATATGAATATCTCTTACACACTCTAATTGAGAAGCTGTAGAAGTTCCTCTGTTCCATATGCAAGTAAATTGAAAACTTAAAACGCATTTTCTGCAAAATCGCTTTTTTGAGTTATGCCTGTCTTGCTGCAAATGAGCGATATGTATAGTAACAGACGTCGCCTATTCGAAGGAATATTGACATCAAATCGAACGAACTTAAATATGCGATCTTTATCTATAAGTAAACCGACTATCAATCCCAGCACATGCCAATCTGCAACCTATTCAAAATATTGTAAATAGATTCAAAGCTAACTTTACACACGCTATTTGGTATGCTTCACTGTTTAAAATGTAATATCAATCAGGCACCCATTGATTATTTGTTGCACAATAACCATGAATAGGTCGAAATTATATGTGGAAGCTATGCTATATCAAAATCTGAATCAATTTAAGAAAACTTGTCAGAGATTATAGATTAATTTTAGTAGCACACATCAGTCTCGATTTAATTCAGTGCGCTATATCAAAATGCATGCAAATCGAAAGATATATATGGACTTTGGTGCCCCATTTACCTTAAACCGGACGAAAATATATATGGGAGCTATATCTATAGATGAACCGATTTTCAAGAAACTTAGCACACATCATTCTAGACCTAATTCAGTACCTTATGCCAAATTTCGTGCAAATCGAAAGATATATGGGGACTTTGGTGCACTATTTACATAAAATCGGACGAAAATATATGGGAACTATATCTAAATCTAATCCAATATTCTTCAATTTCAATAAGGTTCATCCTTGGGCCAAATAATTGACTTATGCAAAATGTCATATAAATCGGATCATAAATGCGACCTGCACCTTGTTTACAATTTAACATCAACAGACGAACGTAGGGAGGGACATGCATAAATCGACTCAGAAAGTGATTCTATGTATACATTCAAAAGGTACCATGTGTCGTCCATCTAGCTTCCTTTTGCCTGTTACAAACATATGCACAAAGACATAATACCCTGTACCACAGTGTAGTGAAGGGTATAAATAACTTCTCATATATACAAGATGATTAGAAAATTCTTCTGCAAGAGATCGCACGAATCGGTATTTTGAAGATTTGAGGTTTCGTTTTTCTAACTAATCAGCTGTAATTTGGTATTTTGGTTTCTCACTGGGCAGAAAATCTGCCTACAAAAAAAAAACTTCGAGCGGTACCCACCATTATTCGGCTACTGAAGGTTTTGGGCACGTTCTTTAACATAATTCTTACTGGATAGAAAATATTCTTACTATAAATGTTCCATATTGGTCCACTTTTTATAGTAGCCCTTATATAACAGTACCCCCTAATGTGGTAGTAATTTGGTTTTTGAAGACTGGCATAATTTTCTGGTTAATGATTTAAAATAGCCACCATACCAGTGTCGCTTTCATTTTCGGTATCTTTAACTTCCTACTCCATTCCAACCTGATTGTTTCTAATCTATATATAAAATAGAAAAAAATTTGTTTGTTTGTTTGTGTGTATGTTCCCGATAGACGCTAAAACCGCTGAACAGATGTTAATGATATTTACACTGTATGTCATGACATGCCCTGAAAGTAATATAGGCTAGCTAAACTTCTAAAATTCCGCGTGGATGCAGAGTTATAGCGTCAATAGTATATCGTATATCTTAAGAACGGTTACAGATACCGTCTTCAAAATTTGTGTGAATAATGTAGGTGTAAATACACAATATCTATACAAAAACGAGCTTGGTATGATCAACGGAAAATACAATTTCTGCTGCATTTTCAAAATCTGCATATTGAAAACAGAAAACATTTCGTTTGTAGACTCAAAAATCGCAGCACAGATTTTACTGAGACTTTCACAGAATGTCATGACATGTCCTGGGAATAACATAGGTTATATAAACCTCTAAGATTCGGCGTGTATGCGGAGTTATAGCATCGAACGTACTCATGCCTCAGAAATTATGAACATGTAATTTGTGTATATCTTAAGAAAGGTTACAGATACCGACTTCAAAATATGTCTGAGTAACGTGGGCGTATGTACGCTTATCCATTTAACAGGAAAATGCACTCCTCATTGCATTTCTCTCTATACATACATATGTACATATGTATATAGAAAATCGAAAGCATATTCTTTGTGGACTTAAGAACCACTGAACAAGTTTTACCAAGAAAACGTTAAGCGATGAAAGTAACATAGGTTAGATAAACTCCTAAAAATTCACGTGGATGCGGTGTAATATCATCAAAAATAATCATACTTCTGAAAGAATATATGTATGTTTGTATGTATGTTAGTAGAATGTAGCTACTTTCAAATTTGTTTCAGAAAGATGGCTGCAATTGCGCATCATCCGAAGATTTTGGAACGTTGAGGATATATTTTTATACCCTTCACCACACTGTGGTACAGGGTATTATGTCTTTGTGCATATGTTTGTAACAGGCAAAAGGAAACGAGATAGACACATGGTTCCTTTTGAGAATATGCATAGAATCACTTTTTAAGTCGATTTATGCATGTCCGTCCGTCCGTCTGTCCGTCTGTCTGTCCATGTTAAATTGTAAACAAAGTACAGGTCGCATTTATGATCCGAATTGGATGAAATTTGGCATAGGTCACTTATTCGGCCTAAGGACGAACCCTATTGAAATTGGGAAAAATCGGTTCAGATTTAGATATAGCTCCCATATATATATTTAACCGATTTAATGTAAACGGTCCCTATATATCTTTCGATTTGCACGAAATTTGGTACAGCCTAATCATTTACGTCTAGAATGATGTCTGCCAAGTTTCATGAAAATCGGTCCAGATTTAGATATAGCTCCCATATATAGTTTCGTCCGATTTCATGTAAATGGTGCACCAAAGTCCACATATATCTTTCGATTTGCACGAAATTTAGTACAGCCTAATCATTTCGGTCTAGAATGATGTCTGCCAAGTTTCGTGAAAATCGGTCCAGATTTAGATATAGCTCCCATATATAGTTTCGTCCGATTTCATGTAAATGGTGCATCAAAAGTCCCTATATATCTTTCGATTTGCACCAATTTTGGCATAACGTACTGAATTGAGCCTAGAATTATGTCTGCCAAGTTTCGTGAAAATCGGTTCAGATTTAGATTTAGCTCCCATATATAGTTTCGTCCGATTTCATGTAAATGGTGCCCCAAAGTCCCTATATATCTTTCGATTTGCACGAAATTTGGCATAACGTACTGAATTGAGTCTAGAGTGATGTCTGTCAAGTTTTAAGAAAATCGGTTCAGATTTAGATATACCTCCCATATATAGTTTCGTCCGGTTTCATATAAATGGTGCACCAAAGTCCCTATATATCTTTCGATTTGCACGAAATTTGGCATAACGTACTGAATTGAGCCTAGAGTGATGTCTGCCAAGTTTCGAGAAAATCGGTCTATATAGCTCCCATATATATTTCATGTTAATAGTCCTGTTTAATATACCCATAGTGGTGAAGGGTATCATATAGTCGGCCCGTCTGACTTTACTACTTTCCTTACTGGTTAAAAACATAATATACAAAATATGTACATACATATGTATATGTGTATTGAAATACATATAGAAAGAAATAATTGACATTATATTTTTTTCATTTTTGTCAGTTTGTGAAAAATTTTATTTGAATAAAAAAAAAAATACCAAAACAATATTATTCTTATAGAAAAAATGCTAATGCCTGATATCGAATATTAGGGTTGGTCATATATAAAACAATGACACGTTTGGGACTAATTGAGAATAAGTTCATTGAAAATAGTATTTGAAGTGAAGACCCTAACATACTCTAACAATTTATTAAAACAAAATAAATAAAAAATGGATTGAATGTCACTTACACCCTTTATAACCCTTGATTTTAATTATAAAACGATTTATTTTCATGATGAAAACACGTTATAAGTCGGATAGTGGGATATTAAGATGTGCAAAATAGTTATTTACCCTATTAATTGTACTTATCCGTACTGACAATAACGATCAGTTCATTAATTATACTAACCGTCTTCTCTTCATTTTCATGCACATACATACATACTTATAACGAAATAAAATTTGTGTAAAATTTATAAAAGATATCAATTTTGATTTTTTTCAGTATATGAAAAACATATTTTTCTTAGTTTCAAAGGAAACAAGAATTACACCCATTACAGAAAACAGCGAAAAATTCAATAACTTCTATACAAATATCGTCAGTTACCAATAGGAAGACAAGAAAACGTATAGATATTTCACACATTTCTGTATTGTTAATACGAGGATATAAAAATTCAAGATTCAGGGGCAGCGAAGCGCCACGGGTCCTGCTAGTTGGATCATAAAATGCAGTAACAAAGTTACACCTAAGCAAGGTGGAAAATGCGGCATGGAAAAGTTCCAAGAAGACTAGGCGTTTTCGGATCGAATCGGTATGTAAAAATAAATACAGTCGAGTACGCTTATAACGAACACCGGTAATAACGAACATTCTTCATAGCGAACACATTTCCTGGTCCCGAAGTTTTAAGACAGATTTTTCATACAAATATTTACTCTTATAGCGAACTACGGATATAGCGAACTTTTCTTATAACTATCTCGGTCCCAACTTCCAGTTTTCATTTATTTTACTTAGGTTATAACGAACTTGTTGCAAATATACATATTACCTAACGATGACAATTCGCACAAACGTATACCCTAACTCAGACAACCTTTACACAAAATGTCATGTTCATCAAAGAATATATTTTTCCTGCTTATCCTAAGGTTTGCATTACCTTGAATATAACGAACTTCTTGTATAACGGTCTCAACTAGTTCGCTATAACCGTACCTTACTATAATTAAATTGTGACCGGTGGACCCATCGATCCATATGTCGATGAGAATGAAACCGTCAACGGGGACAATGTTAACACTTTTTTATACTACTGATACACTTAATAAAGGTGCTTTGATCACTCTAAATTAATTTGTATTCGTCTTGATGTACAACGACTCAAAAATTAATCGCACGTCTAATAAATTAAGCTCCTAGCCATATCTTTAAATCGAATATTGTATTAGGTATTTGGAATGTCCTCATAGTTTAAGTTTGTAAATTCGGAAAGGAGATCTTATAGATTTACATGATTTTGTGCATTGATTTGTACATTTAAATTACTTTTACAAACGATATTGCCTTTGTAGTATAAATTAACATATACACATACATACGTATGTATATCTATGTTATCTCATTGTAGTAAAATCTCGGGTTATAATAATATTGTGCAAATAAGATTTCTATAATCAAATTATTAAGAAGTCACCTCAAGTTGCGCTCCAAATATTGTAAACATGTTTCCATTACGAGACGTGATATGTAGACATCCCAAACGACAGAATGCCACGACGAAAACACCGTGACATTCTGTCACTTAAGGTTAAAAGGCTAATGCCAGCCATACTCTAAATAATGTAGGCGAAAAAACATAAGCCAAGGGAAAATTAATGAACACTAATTTTGTTAAAAACTTGTCTATTAGGAATATGTATACCACTCTGTATATACACAGCCTCATGTGACCATATATAAATATACAAAGCATGTGTATAAGGAGAGGTGTCGTCGGCATTCCTTAATTTAAGAAAAAAAGCGTAAAACGCTTTTCATTAGTGTAAAGTCAATAATCCGTATAAATTAAACAAGCAAATATAAGCAGGTTTCCGTATTGCTAGGCGAAGTAATCATAATAATAAGATAATAACCCAACTAAATTTGTCCGTTTCCTTTTTTAATGAAATGCCCAAAATTTTATTTGTTTTTCTTTTTTTCAGCCAAACACACACATTCTAGTTTTTCTGAAATACCTGCCACTTAAAGGGCGGGTTTCAGTTTCATTACGTTCTGGCCACTGCCTGAATGAGGTCTACTTGCTTACATTAATGGAAATGCCAAGGTTAATATTTGAATGAAACGAGTCAACACAACAAACAACAAAATGGGTACAAAGGTTAAGCAAATACAATGTATCCAGTACTTATGGCACTGTAAGTAAATACTTACATACGGCACGGCCTGTTGGCATTGTAAGCACTCGACACTCGGCTCTGGCGCAATAAATGTAATTTATTTTTGTAAACACACATCTTGCAAAGGACGAACTGTAAAAGCACAACACAAACAACATCGACATCAACACACCGGTAAAAAGGAGACACTGTTGCTACTGACCCCTATGTTGATGAATCTCGGCTTGTCGTAGCAAATGATTATCTTGCTAATGATGGTGATGATTATCATGATGATGAAATGCGATGCGAACGATGATGAGGAATAGGAACATGAGGGTTATTATTACACATACACGTTCCATCATTTGCTCTTCAGTTGCTAATTTATTTTTTATGTGTAAAGGATATGATGATTCACTTATTTGTATTTGTTAATAATTCTGTTGGCCTTTCCGGCAATGAAGTGGCCACACTACTTAATTGAATACCATCTGTGAGGATTTGAATGTCATTCTCAAAAGAGTTGTGCAGTGGATAATAATAAATTAAGTACAGTCGAACTCGGGTCATTTAAGAAATAATTCACATCTATCAGTTGTAGCCAGATTTATCTCTAGACTATATGATTGGCGTATGTTAGTAGTAAATAGATTCACAGAATTTAGGCAAAGATCGGAAGAGGTGCGAAGTAACTATTTAGCAGACTGTCAAGCCCACACTTTTAGACTGCACAAAAGTGTGGTCTTGACCGTTTCTGATCTGGTTATACGGCCAGTTTTATGGCTAATGAGGGAAACCACACTTTCATACAATCAAGAATATGCCTAAATGAAAAAGAAACGCTATTAGACCCTAAGAGTAAACAACCATCAATTGGTCAACATTTTTAATTCACACACGAAATGAGTGCTAAATCCGAGTTGTTCCGAAATTAGCATACCTAAGTATAGATTAATTAAATTGACGGAGTAAGGACTATTCCTTTTAGTAAATCTACACGAGTAGTCAACATTTCCTTAAATCGACAAATCTTATAAAAATAAGTAAAAATGTAGCAGTCGGTGTCGCCGACAGATATTAACCCCCAGCCTATAGTTTGTGGAGGTCTTCGGAATTACACATATGTTTTATTATTCGCTTTATGTAAGGTATATATTACAAGGTTTAAATTTACAACTGTAAAAAATATTGGCCCTTTGTGGGAGAGGTACCAGAAGGAGGGAGCACGAATCCCGCCTTCGGACTTTATCTATACTTGGTAAAAATAATAGGTTGTGGAGAGTTTGATTCAATTCGGTCACTTTATTCGCCTGATCTTGGATTTAAAAATATTGGTGCACCATTTACATTGAATCGAACAAAATTATATATGTGAGCCATAACTAAATCTGAACCGATTTTCACGAAACTTAAAACACATCATTCTGGATTTAGTTCAGTAAGTTATGCCAAATTTCGTGCAAATCGAAAGATATATAAGGACTTTGATACATTAAATCGGATCTTAATTCAGTACGCTATGCAAAATTTCGTGCAAATCGAAGCATATATATGGACTTTGGTGCAACATTTACATTAAATCTGAACCGATTTTTCCAATTTGGGTCATAAATGCGACGTGTACTTTGTTTAAAATTTAACGTGGACAGACAGACGGATAGAAAGTAATTCTATGCATATTCTCAAAAGGAACCAGCTGTCTATCTCGCTCAAAGACATAATATCCTGTACCACAGTGTGGTGGAGGATATAATAAATAGCGTGATATGTTTTGTCAAATTTTCTAGAAACCCAAGATTTGTATCGTAACCTAAAATGAACTTAAACCACTTATACATACATATGGAAAGTCATTTCAAAATAATTGACACTGTTTTGTGCACTTTTTGATAATTCGAACACTGATTTCACATATCATCTTAGAATTGTTTGATTTTGAAAGATTGAGGGATTTATCTGAAAATATTGAATACGTGATTGTTTCGGAAGATTGTCCTCCCACATTAAGGCGGATGTTTTTTATATCATACTCATATAACGAATAACAAAGAATGTAAAATATCAAGTGACACCACATAAACCACCCGGTTATGTAAATTAAGAGTTTTGGGGAGTAAGTCGTGTACCAAATGTCATTAAATCGTTTACAATGTGTGTTAACTAAAGCGTGAATTACAATTGAAATTTTATTTCACATTTTACGACACTTACAACAACAACAACACACGGTCATAAAACGACCAAATGGAGAGGATTACCTGTAGCGGCATGAATGTGAATGTCAAACTCTAAGCTTCCATTTTAGATACCGTGATGTTAGTTTACGCGACACATTTATCGGATATTTCACGTATTTAAAGTAATCATTAAACGCACACATACACACACAACGACAACGTTTTTAAAAATTGAGTATTAAAAATGCACAAATGTCATTTGTGTATTCGTTATTCTCGAAACGGGATTATTGGCATCTGTAAATCCTCAAGTAGTTTTAATTTTATGAAATGAATATTATTAAAGATAACGATTTTGTCTAAACTATTAAATGACGTGCATTGGTCGGTTGCTTCGTTATTGAGGTTAATTTCGCCACCATGGGGATAGAGTAATATCCTATTGCTAATTAAACAAAAGCGATTAACTACGATTTGTTTTTTACCAGGAGATTTCCCAAGCAAATGAAAACTGGAAATGTCGTATTTGTTAAGTATTATCGTTTAGTGCCATTTATGAGGACTACATAAAAATGTACCCCAAGGTATATTAAGAAGCTAACCGTATCAAACCAGCTGATGGTAACATTCTATGTCATAACAATTTGTTGTTGGTTTTTTTTAAATCCATTTCCAAATAACAATTGAACTACATTTACAAATAAGGAAAAACAACGGTTAAAAAAGAATGACAAAGCGGTAGAGACTTTAGCGAGATGAGACTTTTATAGAAAGACAATGGAATCGAAAACAAGACTTTGGGATCAAAATAGATTTGGTCCGATGGGACCTTTTTATCTTCTCTGTATTTTATGTGGGGGGATAAAAACACTACGGAAAAATGGTCCAAATATTGTTATCTCTTTATACACCCGATGGCACCAACATTCTTGCAGTCTTCTGATGTTATCTTTTATACAAAAATCAGATATTTACAATTATTAAAATATTCAAAAAATAAACGTGCCTCGTCTACAACTTCAGTAGTGTTTGGCGGGTTATTTGGGATACCATTTGTATTTTGTTTTTGCAAAATAGTCCGGCTTAATCCTAGTTTGTTGTTTTTATAAAAAACAACTATTTATTAGTGGGAAATGTATGGCATTGTCCGCCGAGGGGTAAGTCAGGCGCCAACGAAACGATCTTCCCATTGGGGTCGTATCGCTGGTAACGTAAGAACTTCGAATTGTCACAAGAGGCATTTGGGTTTGAAAGGTTTTTTGTAAAGAAGCTATTAATAGCTTCTGGGGAGAATATCCCAACAAAAAACTAAGGGAACTGATGAGGATCAGTGGCGAGATCCGAAACTATAGTCTTCCCTGCCTTACCCCTCGGCGGACAATGCCATACATTTCCCACTAATAAATAGTTGTTTTTTATAAAAACAACAAACTAGGATTAAGCCTGACTATTTTGCAAAAACAAAAAATAAACAAATAATTTTCATTTTTCAAAATTTTGATTGGTGGAAGTTAATTTGCTTCGAGTTTCTAAAGTCAAGGCGAAATTATTATTATTCGCCTTGTTAGCAATTTTGACATATCATATTCCCAATTCACCGATGCGGCTACCTTATATATCTACCTTGATGTTCCCTATGTACCATGGTCCAAATATCAGGTCATCCGGAAGGCGTATTCCAACAAAAATACAACCCTACATCTACATTTATTATACAAAAATGTAGATAGAAGCTGGCCTTACTGGATGACCTATTATAAAGTCCTAGCTATGTACCAACGGAGACCCTGAAATTACAGCAAATTCGTATGGAAATTCAAATTATGAAATATCAGTGTTAAGGGCCCCATACACTATAAATCATGCCGATGAACCCCTTTTTGTATATGTGAGATTGACTAGTGTATGGCAAAGTCTTCAATCACTATTCCAAAAAGTCGATTTTTGTCCCAAAAATTGCATTTTAAATCGTAAATTCAGTTGTTTTTGTTTTTTATTCGGTCACAATTTTATTATTTTTGTACACAACATTATTTACTGATTACTTTAAAAATGAATATTATTCACCAGATTGATAGGGGTTCATTTTCAAAATCAAAACTATTTTGATTTTCTTCATGTAATGTGTGTGTCACACATACATAAATAAACTTTCAAAAATATATGCCCAAAATCCTAAATATACCACACATTTGGATGTAGAGTTATATACGGCGTACCCTAATATTAAATAGGTTGAACAAGTAAAAACTGTGTTAAGTTCGTTTGTACCCTCCACCATGGGGATGACAAACAAAAAAGATGATTGGAAATCTTAAAATATCTAATAGTGGGACTGCCGTTATATGGGGCCATAATAAAACGGATGTCGATATTGATATTTTTGAATACAAAAAATCCAATTAGAGCCAAATCAGTTAAAAAACGCTTCAAAAATTCTCAAAATACCGACTTGGGTCAATATTAATAATTTTTCGTGCGGAAATGTGGCGATTCCGTTATGAGAACCCAAAATATCAAAGTAGAGCCAATTTGATTGAAAAAAGGTGCTAAAGGTGGGTCAATATTAAAAATTTTTAGTAAGTGTTTGGCGGGTTATTTGGGATACCATTTGTATTTTGTTTTTTGCAAAATAGTCAGGCTTAATCCCAGTTTGTTGTTTTTATAAAAATAAAAACAACTATTTATTAGTGGGGAATGTAGTATGGCATTGTCCGCCGTGGGGTAAGGCAGGGAAGACTATAGTTTCGGATCTCGCCGGACGGACAAATAATTTTATTCTGATCACGAATATATATGGTTTGTGGGGCCTCTGGTGAATATTTCGAGGAGTTGCAAACGGAATGACAAATTTATTATACACTCCACCTTATAAAAATAGGGATTTCGCTTACAATCAAAGTGGTTACAGTTTTATAAATGACCATGTGTAACCATCCTTATCTGCCAAATACCCGATATTATGGTACATTCCAACAAAGTGAATTCCAAAATAGTTGCCGCCACCCTTTATATACCCAGTGTAAGCTAATTTTCATGTGTAATCGATTCTACTCTTGAAACAAATACTTAATTCTCTTTACATATTGTGAAGGTCGTTCTTCTACATACATCTGAGCATGAAGCACCTAATTGCAAACTTTCATCGAATCAATAAAGTTTCCGGTTTGTTAAAATTTCAAATGCCTCTATAGGTGGGGGAATATTCGTAAATGTTGCCAATGTTCAAACTGTAACCACGAAAATATGTATCAAATATACATTCCGCGAGGCATACATGTTGGTTCGATACTAATTGCATGTTCGATTACTACTACGCTCAGCCAAAGTTCCGTTCTGCTAGCTGGTTGTTTAAATGTGCCATTCATTTTGCCGGATATTGGAGGATTGTGTTTGGATTACTTCATGGCGTAGCTGTGTGTATGCTGCCAGGAGTACACTCAAAGTGCTATTGATTGTGGTCCCTTTATCATCATGTTGTAGCTGGAAAAGCTGCGGAACTGAAAACACCAACATTGCCTTTTGCAGTACTTTTGTGGAATTCACAGCCTGGCACAAAGCTCGTGCACGAAGAATTAAATCGCACAATTTACCGATTCAATCTCCATAGGATTGTGGGGAAATGGTGACGACGATTACGCTATTGATGATGTCGACGATAGTAATAATGATAATTATGTCGAATGTCCTATTAGCACTTGTCCTCCACGCATTCGTGGCGAACTGACACTGTTTAGATTTATACACACATTGTAGCATTGTGGTCCATGTAACCCACTTGTTCTTATTTTGTTTCACAGCGTGAATGACAACGGCGTTCGCTCGCTCGCTCCATTTTCACGGATTTGTAGTTTTGTCGCCGATTTCGGTATGATTTGGTGTGGTGTATTTTGCGGAAAGTTACTCTTATACGCGTAAAGCTCTCGAACGTGAAGCAGCCTGGCACAAGTATAAAATGAATAACTTGAATATATGTTGTGGCATTATCAATGTGAATGGGGATATGAAATGACCAAGACCAAGTATGAAATTGAGTTTGGTGACCTTATTTTAAATACTGTTAAATGCTAAACCGTTAATTTTCTTGTTCCGCTGACTTCAACACTTGTAGTCGCCAATGAATTACAAAATCATTTTTATAGTGCATTCAGCCAGTTTATATAGAAGACCCTCAATAGAATCTAAAAAATGAAAAATTAATGAATTAGCGTAAATATCTGTACGTCAATAAACAATGGCTTACTAGAAGGTTTTTTACTTAGAAATAATTTTTTTTTTAATTTTTTTAAAATCTTCCGGTTAATAGTAAACCGTTTGCCACAACCATTCCAAATTGCTGGTCATAGTCAATTCCGCGTACCAGACAAATTAACTTAGCTATACTGAAACTATAAAAGGACATGTTATACAGCTATGAAATTGGGTAAACATAAAACTGACGTGTTTTCACAAAAATATATATATATAATATATATATATATATATATATATTGAACGGAAATTGGATGAATTTATGTGATATATCTAAATGTGAATCGACTTAAATCAAACTATAAGCATGTCATTCGTTTGTTACAATGGGACAAATATATGTAAATCGACTTCAAACAAATATCAATAGGACATCCGTTGTGCTATGTCTATGCAACTACGTTATTCTATGCTCAATTTTGTACTTTGTGCAAAATTTCATGTCAATCTGACAATATATATATATATATATATATGTATATATATATTTCGAAACTTTGCACACATCATTCTGGACCTAATCTAGTACTATATGCCAAATTTTGTGCAAATCTAATGATATATAGGGACTTTGGTGCCCCATTTACCTTACATCGGACGCAAATATATATGGGAGCTATATCTAAATCTGAACCAATTTTTCCCAATTTCAATAGGGTTCGTCCTTGGGTCAAATAAGTGACTCGTGCCAAATTTCATCCAAATCGGATCATAAATGCGACCTGTACTTTGTTTACAATTTAACATCTACGGACGGACGGACATGCATAAGTCGACTTAAAAAGTGATTCTATGCATATTCCTTTTGCCTGTTACAAACATATGCACAAAGACATAATACTAATAATAATAATGTACCACAATGTGGTGAAGGGTATAAAAAAGTTAGTTTCATTATAATTTCCAAGCAAAATAATTTAATAGGGTTTTTACGATTTTTTTATAATTGTTTATATAATAAATTGTATGTAATAATTTATTATTTTAGAAAAATACTGCCATTTTCTACATATTTCAAGGGTCCTGATTTAAATAGCATTTTAGTTTTTAGCTTCAATGTTATAGTGGCCAACATACCCATCTCTCCATGCTTATTTAGATGTGCCTGATCTTTTTCTGTGATAAAAAAAAAACTAAGATGCTCAAACCATCGATTTCACATTCAAACGCTTTCCGTTCCTTTGCGTGAATTCCCAATATACATATTTTAATTTCAAATATTTATTTATTCATTAATTTGTAGTGGTTCTAGCAATGATGATAGGAAAAAATATATCCTTAATAATATATTTCGTACCTATCATTAATTTAGAGTAATATATTTGACTATTTTTTGTTTCTATAATTTATTTCATGTAAAAATTACACTTTCATCGCTCAAAACTCCGTAGAAAACAATTATGTTAGAGAAACATGATGGGGTGTGTCCATAGGAAATTCGGCTATACTGCTCCGCTCACTGGTTGATTATGGTGAAGTGTCATGAACAGACACCCTATTTCAGTTCTCAGTTTCTCTTTTTTATATTCGCAAGCCACACTACCTCTTAATTTCAGATCTTCATTTCAGTCCTACAATTGGCGAACAGATAGATGAAAGGACGATATTTATAGAAAATCTAGAAATGAATAATAACTTAAAGTTTCATAATCTAGTGTCAAGAATTGACAGAGGATACGTTAATGGCAAGAGGCAAGCTATGGTTGGTTCTCTGTCCATAGTTGGTTTTGCGACCATCTGTGGCCGTTCATAAACTTAAGAGTTATTACCGACAATATGACCAGTAAGGAAAGCAGTAAAGTCGCACTGGACCGACTAAAAGTTACCCTTCACCACTTTGGGTATATTGTACATATGTATTCTAACAATTGCATGCCAATGTTCCCTCGAAGGAACATACTCATGTCTTTCTGCAAATTTAATTTCATTCGGGCAGATTTAGATTTATGTCGTCTGTGTACCATGGGACAAAGTTATGGAAAACGATTTATAGCAAAATTGTTATACAATCTGTCACCCGTTCGTAATACATATGGAAGCTATGGCTGCATCTGTGCCAATTTCAACAAAATGCAATAACGTCACTCAAATCTAAATTTGATACGTTGTGCAAAAGTTCGTGTTAATCGGACAAACATTAGGAATTTGGTGCACCGTTTATATAAAATCGGACGCAAAAATATATGGGAGCAATATGTAAATCTGAACCGATTTTCACGAATCTTAACACTCATTGTTCTAGTTAATTCAGTACGTTATGCAAATTTTCGTGCAAATCGAAGGATATATAGGGACATTAGTGCACCATTTAAATAAAATCGGACGAAAATATATGTGCGAGCTATATCTAAACCTGAACCGAATTTCCCAAAACTTACCACTTATCATTTTAGACTCAATTCAGTACGCTATGCCACATTTCGTGCAAATCGAAGGATATATAGGGACTTTGGTACACCATTTACATAAAATCGGACGAAAATATATATATGGGAACTATATCTAAATCTGAACCGATTTCTCCCAATTTCAATAGGGTTCGTCCTTAGGCCAAATAGATGAGCTGTGCCAAATTTCATCCAATTCGGATAATAAATGGGACCTGTACTTTGTTTACAATTTAAAATGGACAGACGGACGAACATGATAAATCAAAGGGAACCATGTGTCTATCTCGTTTCCTTTTGCCTGTTACAAACATATGCACAAAGACAATACCACAGAGTGGTGAAGGGTATAAAAATAGTCGTTGGAAATTGCATGAAAAAGTTCAATGAAAAAATCAGTTGTTATATATCTATATCTGAACCGATTTCAGGAAAAATTGCCAGAGACTAATTTATATTACTTCAGTACGTTGTGTCATTCGGCCTTGCTATGGATCTTTTCACGCAGCTCAGCAACATCATTTTAGACTTAATTCAGTACTTCAGTAGTGTTGGCGGTTTATTTGGGATACCATTTGTATTTTGTTTTTATAAAAAACAACTATCTATTAGTGGGGAATGTATGGCATTGATTGCCGAGGGGTAAGACAGGGAAGACTATAGTTTCGGATCACGCCACTGATCCTCATAAGTTCCCTTAGTTTTTTGTTGGGATATTCTTCCCTGAAGCTATTGCTTCTATACAAAAAACCTTTCAAACTCAAATGTCTCTTGTAACAAAGCGAAGTACTTAGCTGACCAACGTACCCTATACCAAAATTCGTGCAAATCTAAAGATATATAGGGACTTTGGTGCACCAATTACATAAAATCGGAAGAAAATATATATATGGGAGCTGTATCTAAATCTGAACCGATTTTCACGAAACTTTGCCACATAATTCTAGACTTAATTCAGTACGCTATGCCAAAATTCGTGCCAATGAAAAGATTTCCAGGGACTTTGGTGCACCAATTACCTACAATCGGGAAAAAATATATATGGGAGCTATATCTAAATCTGAACCGATTTTCATGAAACTTAGCACAAATTATTATAGACCCAAATGCCAGTACGCTATGCCCAATTTCGTGCAAATCGACAGATATATAGGGTCTTTGGTACACCAATTACCTTAAATCGGATGAAAATATATATGGGAGCTATATCTAAATCTGAACCGATTGTCACGAAACTTTGCACACATCATTCTAGACTTAATTCAGTACGCTACACCAAAAGATTTTCAGGGACTTTAGTGGGCTATTTACCTAAAATCGGGCGAAGCTATATATGGGAGCTAAATCTAAATTTGTACCGATTGCCACAAAACTTTGCACACATCATTCTAAACTTAATTTAGTACGCTATGCCAAATTTCGTGCAAATCGAAAGATATATAGGGACTTTTGTACACAATTTACCTTAAATCGGACGAAGATATATATGGGAGCTATATCTAAATCTGAACCGATTTTCACGAAACTTGGCATACATCATTCTAGACCTAATTCATTACGCTGTGCCAATTTTCGTGCAAATATGGGGCCCGTTTACATTAAATCGGACGAAAATTTATATGGGAGCTTTATCTAAATCTGAACCGATTTTTCCCAATTTCAATAGGGTTCGTCCTTGGGCCAAACAAATGAGCTGTGCCAAATTGCATCCAATTCGGATCATAAATGCGACCTGTACTTTGTTTACAATTTAACATCTACAGACGGACGGACGGACATGCATAAATCGACTCAGAAAGTGATTCTATGCATATTCTCAAAAGGAATCATGGGTCTATCTCGATTATTTTTACCTGTTACAAACATATGCACAATGACATAATACCCTGTACCACAGTGTGGTGAAGGGTATAATTAAGATTAACTTTTAGTAATACAACATGTTTATGATAAAATTGGAAGATATTAGTTTCAATTTCCATCAAATTGGGTGTAATTTGGTATTTTGAAGTCTATGATCAATGGTACATTTTTGCCCACTTTATAGAGTAGCCCCCACACAACGGTACCCCATCAATTTTTTGTATATTGGAGATTTTTTGGCACGTTTTTATACCCTTCACCACACTGTGGTACAGGGTATTATGTCTTTGTGCATATGTTTGTAACAGGCAAAAATAATCGAGATAGGCCCATGGTTCCTTTTGAGAATATGCATAGAATCACTTTCTAAGTCGATTTATGCATGTCCGTCCGTCCGTCCGTCTGTCTGTCCATGTTAAATTGTAAACAAAGTACAGGTCGCATTTATGATCCGAATTGGATGAAATTTGGCATAGGTCACTTATTCAGCCCAAGGACGAACCCTATTGAAATTGGGAAAAATCGGTTCAGATTTAGATATAGCTCCCATATATATATATTTACCCGATTTAATATAAACGGTCCCTATATATCTTTCGATTTGCACGAAATTTGGTACAGCCTATTCATTTAGGTCTAGAATGATGCCTGCCAAGTTTCATAAAAATCGGTCCAGACTTAGATATAGCTCCCATATATAGTTTCGTCCGATTTCATGTAAATGGTGCCCCAAAGTCCCTATATATCTTTTGATTTGCACGAAATTTGGCATAACGTACTGAATTAAGCCTAGAGTGATGTCTGCCAAGTTTCGAAAAAATCGGTCCAGATTTAGATATAGCTCCCATATATAGTTTCGTCGGATTTCATGTAAATGGTGCCCCAAAGTCCCTATATACCTTTCGATTTGCACGAAATTTGGCACAACGTACTGAATTGAGCCTAGAATGTCTTTGTGCATATGTTTGTATCTTCTTTTGCACGAAATTTGGTACAGCCTAATCATTTAGGTCTAGAATGATGTCTGCCAAGTTTCGTGAACGAAATTTGGTACAGCCTAATCATTTAGGTCTAGAATGATGCCTGCCAAGTTTCATAAAAATCGGTCCAGACTTAGATATAGCTCCCATATATAGTTTCGTCCGATTTCATGTAAATGGTGCCCCAAAGTCCCTATATATCTTTTGATTTGCACGAAATTTGGCATAACGTACTGAATTAAGCCTAGAGTGATGTCTGCCAAGTTTCGAAAAAATCGGTCCAGATTTAGATATAGCTCCCATATA
Source organism: Musca vetustissima (assembly GCF_032173495.1). Lineage (NCBI taxonomy): Eukaryota > Metazoa > Arthropoda > Insecta > Diptera > Muscidae > Musca > Musca vetustissima. The sequence continues at coordinate 44,908 of NW_026879402.1, forward strand.
TAGTTTCGTCGGATTTCATGTAAATGGTGCCCAAAAGTCCCTATATACCTTTCGATTTGCACGAAATTTGGCATAACGTACTGAATTGAGCCTAGAATGTCTTTGTGCATATGTTTGTATCTTCTTTTGCACGAAATTTGGTACAGCCTAATCATTTAGGTCTAGAATGATGTCTGCCAAGTTTCGTGAAAATCGGTCCAGATTTAGATAGATATAGCTCCCTTTTATTATAGATTGATTTTAAGTAAATGACGCACCAAGGAACCAATAGGAACGAAACGTTCTGAAATTAGCATAACCTAACCTGTGACAAGTTTGTTTGAAATCGCTTAATATTTGGATAGACCTTCCATATATATTTTCGCCCCATTTCAAGTAAATTGGGCATCAAACTCCTCAGGTTAGTCAGATTGACATCAAAGTTTGCACATCGTACAAAATTGAGCATAAAATTATTTAGTTGCGTTTTCGAGAAGTACAGACATAGCCCAACGGATGACCTGTTTATATTTGTTTGAAGTCGATTTACATACTTTATGGATAGATCTAGGTAGATTCACATTTAGATAAATATCACATATTTTATTTCATCCAATTTCATGCTAATAGTCCTGTTTAATATACCCATAGTGGTAAAGGGTATCATATAGTCGGCCCCGTCCGACTTTACTACTTTCCTTACTGGTTTAAACTTAAATTTGTTCAGCAAAAATTAAATTTTTAAATCACTGATGATTCATTCATGTTAGTCATAACTGAATGAACATTTATTATACTCATTCCGTTGGCAACAACTCGCAGTATTACCAGGAACTCCATATTAATCTGATCAAATGCTACGTCGATTTAGCCATGTCTGTCTGCTCGTATGTTAAAGTCCCGAAAGAGCTCGCAATATTTAAGACAGAACTTTGAAATTTTTGACATAAATTGCTACTTCTCCAATTTGTATGGTAGCCACCATATAGTGGTACTCCAAATTTCGGTATTTTAAGGAGTTGATACTCAATTTCACAAAATTAGCTTTAGTAAATCGTGCTACCAAAAAAAATCGATATTGACATACATAACCTCCCAAATTTTGGTAGTTCGAGGACGTAGAAAGTGGCATTATCTGTATCGGAAGTAAAACGCAATCGATATTCCCTAAACCCGAAATCGTATCGATGTATTTGAAAATTTAGAATAACTGAAATAGATTCTCAATAATGTTTATGGTTATCCGATATAACTACACAATTTTTCCAAATGATTCTAAAAATATATAATTTCTGCAGATTTCTGTGATTTAATGCTGCCGCAGTATCATTTTAAAGTTTCCAAACAGAATTAATAAACATCAGAAGGTTTATGTGACAGTTGCAGGTTCTATGGGTCATACCTGTGTCATCACAACGTATACTTTACGCCCACCATTCGCATAATAAACACAGGACCGGTCACGTAAACTTACATACACACATACATATGTATGTTCATTCACGTTTGTTGGGCCATCAAATAAATGTTTGTTTGCATCGCGTCCGCCCTTTTTGTGTAGTCAGTTAATATCGACAAACCTTTGAAATGCAAATTCAAGGAGATTGATGCGGTGTCAGCAGTCCTGAAATATTTATAAATTTATTTAATTTAGGTAAATACATTGTGAATATTACACGGTCCACTATTATCCGCTTCGTTCATTTGCATTTTTTATACTCAACAATATAAACGTCAAATGAGCGAATATTTTATTAACAACAACAATTTTAGATGTTCATCGCCAGTTTTGGCTTAACTGCATTTCGGCTGTTGCGAGTTAGCCATACATGAATAAATTGAAAGAGGTGGTCTTTTTAAAATTTACTGGGTTTAACAAAAAAGAAAAAAAACATTGTTTGCTGAAATATCATTAAATGTTTAATATTAAGTTGGTAACTTTTGTTTACATTTTTACGGCAATAAATGATTTGGCTATTTGTTGCCATATACAAATACATATGGTTATGAGATATATTTATTTGTTCGAAAATATCAACGGCGCATATTTGCTGGAGTTGAATTCTGGAACAAAACAAAGCCCAAAATATTGTTTCTGGCATATTTTTCTGGTTTTAATTGAAATTTGACAATATAGTATGTCCTTGTATACATGGGTCTTGGTGTATTATTATAAATTGTCCTGATTTATATTAGGCGAGTTTAATTGCGGCAATTATTATCGTTCCCTTTTGAATTTGCTTCATGCGTCTATACAAGGCAATTCGGTTTCGAAAATATTTATTTTTTCTGATGATGTCAATATTTTTTTCACATTTAAATAAATATAAAATTTCAATAAATACGAAGTACACAAAACGAATTGCCGGAAAAATGTCGGTACGAGCAATTTTTCCATTTCTCTTCTCCTTGCCCCTCTCTCCTACAGTCAAAGACTTGCCGCAAGTATACTCGCCTATTCTAAATTGGGACATTATTATATTTCATAATGTATACATTATGAAAATTTGTCAATTCATTAAATAATGTGTTCCATCTACATATCCACTTGTCAAAGTGATAACAGGTGTGTAGTTTACCCCCTGGTTGAACTCGAAACTATGCTAAATTTTCTTACAACTCTGTGCTTAGTTTAGTTATCAATATATTTATCGACTTTATATTCACCATAGAATAGTGTTGACAAGTTCTCAATGCTTCCACAACGTGAACGTGATCGTAACGCCGTCATGGAAGCAAGTCAAAAATTGTATTGGTTAATTTTATCCCTCAACATTAACCCAAAATTGAATTAAGTAGACAGATTGAACAAATAGTCCCAGTTTTTTTGGATTCTAAACCAGCAATAACCCTTATTTGTATTAATTTTTAATGTTAATAGCTCTTCTTAATGTATTTGTTATTAGGTGTCGATGGTGCTATAGTCAGACACATCACCGGAACGGAAACGATTTTTCAAAAATGACCAACAACAACTGATTTCATTCTACCGCTTAGATCTATGAATGTAAATGTCTATGTAATGGAATACACTATACATATTGGTATGAGCTTTAAAATGTCGACCCAACATCTGTGTTAAACGAGTATCAAGCGTAATTTCCATTGTAGTCGATATTCGCTCATGATAAAGCCGAATTAAATAACACAAGGAAGGGGAGAAACGGACAGTGTTATTATTGTTCCTGGTAGCTATGGTGGGCGTTTTTCATTTTGCCTCCGTCTGTTTTTCGTGTTGTTCTTTCTATTCGGTTTACCGACCACAGATTCTGTTTATTATGCGTTACACGTTGACGATACACGCAGAATATCTATGGCAATGTCTGTGTAATTCATCACATACAGGTAACACCAGCGAAACGTATTGCCTAAATGTTCGAATGATGTATATCTCTATATATATAAAAATTTCGTGTATGTTAGTGATCGCTAAACTCGAAAACTACTGCACCGATTTATACCAAATTGTATATACAGCCTCTATGGGGCATGAGGAGTGTTTATGTGTAGTTTGAAGTTCATCTGACAGATGGCGCAATATTAAGTTTTTTTTTTGTTTTTGCACCGTATCTCAAGAACTACTGTACCGATTTTGACCAAACTGAATTTACAGGTTCTAAGGGGCGTTCGTCCAACAGATGGCGCGATATATAGATCCTTTGTGTTTTGCGTGCGTGTGTCGACGTTAAGTATTCCGAAACCGACTCATACATATCCTGTTTTCGTGAAAAGCTCGTGGAAGTCAAACGGAAAAGAATAACTTATCAAATTCAAGTAAAATTAATTTAAATCTTTTTATAAAAATGATGTAAAATTGTATAGTAACTTATCAATTGGGAACGGCGGAACCAATTTGACTAAAAATGTCTTTCTGTTGTCTGTATTTGAAGTGGGAAGGCTTTTATAAAAGAACATTTTGAGAAAAAATCCACGAAAATTTTGCAAAACATATTTTGAAGGAACGACTGAAACGATTTGCCTACCATTATGTGGGACATATACCATAAAGTTCTATACCGACAATTTACGGAGAAGTTTCTTATCCTACATGAAATGCCGAATTAAAGGCAATGTATACGGTATATGTTACTACTTTCAAAGTACATGATATGAAAAATGTTTCCACTGCGAATGACTGTACCAATTTGACTCACATTTTCCTTCGATTGTTTTTTATTGCAGTGGAAGAGTTCTACCAAAGAAAATTTTGAGAAAAACATAAAAAGTCGGAGATTGGAGTAATTGAACCAACACACCTTTTAAAGGACTTATGAATCCTATGTGATCCAAATAGGAATTGTAATTATCTTTTTAGATAAGAGTAGTTAGATCAAACCTTGACCTTCTCCTGAAAAATGTTTGGTAGAATAAACTGAAATACCACACATACTGACATAATTTAATATTTAACAATGAAGGTTAACCGCCATGAGGAAAATATTATGCATATTTTTTGATTATGGAAATTTGACGTACATTTATTGATAAATTGTTTCTGAAATATATTTTCCATGAATTCGTTAATTTTTACCAATTTACCCCATATTAATGCAATTTTGATAAGGCAAAACAAGGTTTGCCGGGTCTGCTAGTATAAATATATATACATATATAGCATATATATATATAGCATCAAAAACATTAGCAACATCAGCAACTGCTAGAAATATGTGTGTACATGGGAATATCCAAAAAGTTAAAGAAACCCGAAATGTTGCATAGAGTTGTCTTTTGTCTGTGGGCATGTCAAGTTCGAAGATGTGCTATATCGGTCCACGTTTAGGCATTGCTCCCATATATGGGTACCCACCAATTTTTGCAATATTTTGAAGTTCGGTTTCATTGTTTTTACATTTTGTGAATGTTGTTTCTGATTTTTGTGGGAAAAAAGTAAACAAAACAACATTAAAGTAATAATAGAAATATGTTCTGGATTTGTATTGGAATTTCTAATTACTGACTCTACAATACTAAATACACAAGACAAATTGCAAGAAAATTGCCGGTACGAGCAATTTTTTTTTTCTTTTCCCGTTGACCCTCTCTCCAACAAACAAAGACTTGCCACAAGTACTTGTCTAATCTAATTTGGGACAAACTTTTGAAGAATTTTGTTTTTAAAAAATCCGCGTTCATATCTTTTTGTAGAAATTCAAATCCGAATATATAGAGAAATGATTTAATTAATAAATCCGCCAAAAATTTAAAGATTTCCATTTACAATTATAATTTAATTACTCCCGAAAAAATCGATAACTTTTCTTGAACAATTCTGATTGGATGGTCTCTTACGGTAGGTATGATTTCCATTTACAATTATAATTTAATTACTCTCGAAAAAATCGATAACTTTTCTTGAACAATTCTGATCGGATGGTCTCGTACGGTAGGTATGATCGTAACGAAGTTTATTGTCGAACTTTGCCCCCTGTGTAAACACACTCGAGAATCATCGAGGGAATGTGTCGCTATATCCAGCGATACGCGAATAGGGTTCAAATTACATATTTATCAAAGAAGATTACTTAACATCTCATTCACTTGGGGTAATTTTTGGCCCCTTTTGGGGTTTTTGCATAGTAAAGTGCATCGGGCTGCATACTTTGGTACTAAAATGAAAGATCAAAAATTCGTAATTATGGTGTATGCAGAAAATGCATGTGCACATATCATTTTCAACGACTACTTGAATTTCATGCTTGCTAATGTTGATCTGATTATATGTTTTGTAATTGCAATGTATTCTTATCAGTTTAATCTATAGATCTTCAAAAATCGTTTAAATCAATTGTAAAAGAATACGACCCGTATTGTTGAAGATTTTGGGAAAACCGCATCCCTTAAATCAAAATTTCCAAAAAAGATTATGGCAATTCAGAAATTAATTTATTTTATTTTCAAATATCCCCATCTTCCTACCAAAACTTTTCCATACTGTTTAATTTTTTAGGACAGCCTCCATATAACTAAAGGTGCTTCTCAAATTTCGTTAATTTGTAGAATTTGGGCAAGTTTTCCAACATAATTGGCAGTAGTATGGCATTTTGAATTCACATTAGCTAACAAATCGTCGTGCTAATAGTCATGGTATAATCTTACCCATTATCTGTTAAATCTTACTACCAAAAAATGTTTCAGGCATAACCCGCCATATCTAAGTTCCCGAACGATTACAGATATTTTAAATGTACACCTCATGGTGAAGCGTATAAAAAAGACGTTTTTACTTGTTTAATTTTCATTTATAATTTCCAATTTTTATTGCTGCTGTAGTCCAAAGCAAAAAATAATATTGACTGATACGCAATCGGGATGTCACAGAAATTTTCAAAGTCTTACATTCCAATTGAGCCAAGTAAAGTATTCGGCTAATGTGGATTGCACATTGTAATATTCATGACAATATTTCACCAAACCTAGATCAAGTTCGAAGATGGGAAATATTAGATCACACCTTCTAACAAATGCACCGTGTATACAACTATTTGATTAAAAACCTGTAAGGAAAGTAGTAAAGTCGGACTGGGCCGACTCTGTGAGACCCTTCGCCATTTTGGGTATATTTTACATATGTATCCTAACAGACGACGCGTTTTTTTTTTATAAATTTGAACCGAAACTTGCCAGAGGCTAATTTATATAACATCAGTACGTTGTGTCAATCGTCCTAGCTATGGATCTTTTCACGAAGCTTAGCAACATCATTCTAGACTTAATTCAGTACCCTATACCAAAATTCGTGCAAATCGAAAGATATATAGGGTCTTTGGTGCACCAATTACCATAAATCGGATGAAAATACATATGGGAGCTATATCTAAATCTGAACCGATTTTCAAGAAACTTGGCAGACATCATTCTCGATCCTATTCATGACTCTGTGCCAATTTCGTGCACATCAAAAGATTTCCAAGGACTTTAGTGGACTATTTACCTAAAATCAAGCGAAGCTATATATCTAAATCTGAACCGATTTTCTCAAAACTTTGGTGCACCATTTACCTTAAATCGGACAAAAATATATATGGGAGCTATATCTAAATTTGAACCGATTTTCCCCCATTTCAATAGGGTTCGTCCTTGGGCCAAACAAATGAGCTGTGCCAAATTTCATCCAATTCGGATAATAAATGCGACCTGTACTTTGTTTACAATTTAACACGGACAGACGGGCGTACATGCATAAATCGACTTAGAAAGTGATTCTATGCATATTCTCAAAAGGAACCATGGGTCTATCTCGATTATTTTTACCTGTAACAAACATATGCACAAAGACATAATACCCTGTACCACAGTGTGGTGAAGGGTATAAAAAACCATATATGTCACATGAAGTGTCCTGTTCAGTCAAAATTTTATATTTGAGAGAATCACACATTTCATGATCTTAATGTCAAAGTAAATGTTTAATTATTCTACTTGAATCATGCCTGATAGGCCTATCCGGTAACTTTAAACAACATTCGAGTAATTTTAAACCTTTGTATGAAAAAATAGAATTACATACCTCGACAATACTGAAACATTTCTATACAAATATTAATCAAAATACAAATTGTCGAAGAAAATTTATTTTGTCTATATTTACTGGAATAGCTGTTGTTTTCTATATATCGAATTGTTGTTCACATTAATAATGAATACCTTCGAAGTGGATTATTATAATGTTTTGAATGTTTCGCGAAATGCTACAAAGGAGGATATTTTAAAGAGCTATCGTAATTTGGCGATCAAACTATTTCCGTTGCGAGATGCCCAAAATATCAGAGATGTCTGCGGCAAAGACCATGAGAATATATTCACACATATGTCACCGTTGCCCTTGAGTCGCCAATGGAAATACATAAATATGGCTTGTGATATTCTTGGTAATAATATTTCTGGAGAACTTCAATGATATTTTTTTGGAAATTTGTGTTTTTTTTTATTTGTAGGAGATGATTTGCGACGCTCAATTTATGATCGGTTTGGAGAATCTGGTTTATTACAAGGCATTTATTTGCCAGATGGTTATTTTCCGCCCTACCAATATCACGGAAACCATATGAAGGTGTACCATACAATCTTCGGTAGCTATTCTCCATATTCACATATTATCGATGCCATAGTCAGCCCAACGCCTCCACAATTTGGCAAAAACGCCAATGGGATCGGAAGCAAAATCAAGGATCCGCCAATTTTCAAACAAATTCTTGTAGAATTGGAGGACGTTTTTAATGGCTGTGTTAAGCTGATGCATGTTTGGCGTGAAGAGTTTGTGGATAAGAATAAATTTCGCACTGAGAAACGCCGGAAGACCCTTACCCTTAGCATACCCCCAGGAGTTACAGCAGGAACTCGTTTCTGTTTCTATGAAGAGGGTGACCGTGCTCCCACCAAAATACCTGCCGACATTATCTTCATCGTAGAGGACATGCCACATAAGCATTTTAAGAGAATAAACCAGCACGACATTATCTATGTCCACGAAATAAATTTGTGTCAGGCGTTGACTGGCTTCCAGTTTATTGTGCAGACCTTGGATAAACGTGACTTGAAAATATCGATATCGGATGTTGTTTATCCTGGATTTCTCAAAAGAGTAATCGGCGAAGGACTGCCAAAGTGCAATGCTTTGGACATTTCGGGAACAGCTGCACCTTGCAACTCTGTTACTAAGGATTATGGCAACCTAATTATTGAATTTAAAAGTATAACTTATAATCGAATTTGAACTATTTGAAATTTAACCTGTTTCTTATTTGAAAAGTTATATTTCCATCGTATCTAACGAAAGAGATGAAACAATTAACAAGGAACTACTTTGCGGAACTTAGCATCAAAGAGAACGAAGAGTCGTCAAAAAATAGTACTTGTTATCAGAAATAAGCAAATTGTACATATTTATTTCCCAGTTGCAGATAAGGCGAATTGTTCATGATATCTATAGAATTCCTTACAACTTTCGATTTGCTGAATTTATTGGAAGAGGAAATCGTTCCATTTCTTCCTTACTTTTTAAGTTCATTTGTGGCTAAAAAATCAGGATTTTTTTAAAACAAAAAAAACTCTTTGCAAAATTTATAGTTTTAGCTTCTACCAACAAACATGTACACTTTTTCATCTTGTTGAAATTGTTGGTTTCTGATATTTCATTGATCGGAACTAAATTGTGCCGTCAATAAAGGAACAAAAATATTAAATAAAAAATTATATTTTAGCTTTTCTTTAAATAAATGAAATAATATTTTCGAGGGCGTAAAACATCCTCCTTTAATTGGGAATTCCATAAAAAAAAGAAAAACATTATTGTTCATGTTTTTATATAAAAGGGTCCTGATCGATTTTACACACCTCATGCTAGAGGGAATTAAATGATAGCCCAGCCTATTTTTAACATCGTTTTTACTTATTTTGTATTTCAAATGTATGTGAGACAAATGGTCCATTTATGGAATGAGGCAAACATGATTTTTTTCGTAAAATGGAAGGAAATCATGGATTCTCCATAATTTTGTCATTCGCGTTGAGCGTATTGTATTCGCGTTGAGCGGATTGTATTTTATAGGATCCCAAATAATATTAACTCGGAATATTTTACATTTTTCCATGGTCCAAATCTTAATTTGCATTAAAAAAATCTTAATTGGAATTAATATTTACCCCTGACAGATGACAGTTTCTGCATTTACAAAACAGTTTTTTTGTTTCAAAACAATTCTTTGTCTGTGTGTATTTTCCGGAATTACATCGTTATTTCCGGAATTACATCGTTAGGAAATAGATAAAAAAAGAATATCAGCTATGTTGGCAGAAAAAATCTCCCAATTTAAAAGAATTTTGAAAATTTTTCTTGTTTCTCATTTTTATTTTTATAAACGTAAACAAATTTGACAACAATTAATTGATTTTCGACAGCATTGCCATATTGAAATTGGTACTGAATTATTCAGTTTGATTTTGTGCATTAAAAATGAGGATAATGTACAAGTTAATTTGAATTAAGGGTGTTAATGCAAATTAAGGCTATCGTCTATCTAGGCTATTACACAGTTGTTTTTGAAATTGAAAAATTATTCTACATACTTTTGATAGCCAGCTAGGTTTTTTTATTAGAAATTAAATATTTTGACAAAAAATGTAGGTAGCAGCTGGCCTTACTGACCTATTATATAGACCTTGCTCTTTTCAATACATCAGTTTTGAACTTTTTGTCAGAAAATCAAAAAAACAAAAAAAAAATAATATTTTTATCATATAAAGTTTCGGTAATGGATTATCCAATTTCTTGTCGTCAAAATAACTGGAGCAGTAAGTCGTTGAAAAATTATTCAACAATAGAATCAATTAGAAGGCATTTAGCCCGAGGCAATTCTAGCTATTTATGCCGTCATCCAGAGGTTCGTATTGATTCCTACAGATTTCTCCTAAGCAACATAACTAAATGTTAAATTTTCATATTATGTTAGTAAGTACATGTGTGTATGTAGGTATTACTCATTTACTCCAAAATCGCATAAAAAATTAGTTTTCTAATTCAAATCATGATTATTCTTCAACTATCTCAGAGTTTGAGATATACTAATTGTAATCATTGACGGAGCAGGAGAGCGCTTCTCCTAAATATCAATATGCAGCAAAATAGAGTTCATCTGGGAGTGGAAAATTCCATTTGAGGACGAAAGCCTTTGGCGAGTGTGTTAAGAATCCCAAAGGGAATATGCTCTTTGGGCAATAATTCAAGTTTTTGAGTTATGGTGTGCCGAATTATTTGTTTTTGCCCTTAAATTCAATTTTTGCATCTATTGCACGTAATATTTCAGTTGACATGTGTTTAGTCAAATCGACTGAGGAATATTTTTATTGTGCCCTTGACCTCGACTCCTGTGTGTATATTAAAATTGTCATTCCCATAATGTATTTACATATGTATATTCTTGATCAGAATAAAATTCTATGTCGAATTATCTTTTTTCGTCCATCTGTTTGCCCGTCTGTTAAAATCACGGACAGGGGTAGTAATATTTAAGATAGCACTGAAATTTTGACAGATATTGCTAGTAATTCTATGGTATTTGGTAATTCAATATTGTAATGTAATCGAGATAGATAGATGGTTCCTTTTGAGAATATGTATAAAATCACTTTCTGAGTCGATTTATGCATGTCCGTCGGCCCGTCCATGTATTTTTATGAGCAATGTCCAGGACGTATTTATGATCCAATTTGGATGACATTTGGCACAGAGGCCCAAGGACGAACCGTATTGAAATTGGTTGAAAATTGATTCAGATTTTGATGACACCTATATAGTGTCATCCGATTTTATGTGAATGGTGCAGCAAACTGTCATATTTTGTCCGATTGAGACACAGCGTACTGAATTAGATCCAGGTTGATGTATGCGAAGTTTTGTCGAAATCGGTTCAGATTTAGATATAGTTCCCAAGTATAGTTTCGTCCGATGGTAAATGGTTTGCCACATTCCCAATAGTTTTCCAATTCAGACAAAATGTTGCACAGCGTACGGAATTAAGTCCAGATTGACTTGTCAAGGTAGCCCTCATATAACAGTACCCCAATATTTAAGGTTTAAAATTGCATTTTAAAGACACATTTCAGGCGTTATGTCTTAAATACAAAAACAAAAAACAATATTTTTTTGACTTTCCGCCAAAAATCGTTTGGAAGATAGAAAACACGATCTCAGTTCGTTATTTCAATATAGGCTAGATGCCCAACTTTCATCGTTTTGATTAGCGTCGGTTTTTTTAAAGCTGGAAATTAGCGTTGTTGTTATTTCAAGTTGCGTCTATCCTGTGATGGCCATTTTTCGCATTTGTAGTGCTATCATTTTTCAACAAAATCTTTATATACATTTGTATGTCAAAAACAATATTTTTAGAAGAACACTCAACACTCACGCCAAACAAAACCTTTTGATCGGCCATACTTACATACTCATGTAGTCCAAAATTATCCAGCTTTCTTTAAATTATAGCTAAGAGCAATTATACGAGTGTTTCTACACGAACTAATCGATAAACAACCGGAGAATATCTATGAATTTTCAGCGGCGCTTTTTAATTGCAACAATTCGCCCCTGTTGGTCACCAAGGTAGTGTTTTCATCTTAACGTGATTTGTTGACAACCACTACCCAGTGAAGGGATTTTGTTTTGTTTTCTTTCGCTTTCAGATAAACAAACAACTGGATTTGGCCAATAAAAAACTGAAGAGAAGCCAATGGTCCGAATACGATATTGAGAACAAATTTTCCGAGATGACGTCAACACATTCTCTGCTGTCGAGAACCTCTATTTCTCCCGACATTGATGCTATATTGCGTTACGCCATGGTGCTAAGAGATGTAAATTAACACACAGAAGCGCGTCGCTCACTCGTAGTAAAGCGATAGTTTTTTTTTCATTTTTTTTCGCATTTCAAAATTAACAAAAAACGTGAATCTAAGAATAATCGCGTAAATTTTATATTGAGTTTACATGATATTAACAAAGCACAACACAAAGCATCAGTATCGAATGTAAACAATTTCCAAAAAATCACATTAAATAAATGGATGTTAGTAGGACTAATACCCAAATCAAAGGACAATATTAAAAAAAAAAAATAATTACATATTATTTTAAAAATACATTGTCTTAATGGAAGTTAATTTATTACAGATAATTCCGGCTAAACTCATTTTTGAATAAGTATTAAAAATACTATATACTAAATCGAAAATTTGTATAAATATTCTTAAACAATGTATATTAAATTTGTCATTCCCTTTGCAACACCTCGAAATATTCACCACAGATATAGTGGTGTATATATTTATGATCAGAACAAAATCCTATGCCGATTCAATATGGCCCCCATTAGAGCAGTACCTCCCATCCTTCGGTATTTTAAGGTGTTTGGGTACGCTTTTCTATTTGAATGTATTGAGATACTTTGCCAAAACCCCAACTATATATAGCATACCTCATACCAGTCGTACTTACCAAAAAACGACAAAAATTTTATATAAATTGCTATTTTTACAATAAAATGTGTTTTTTATTATTAAATTATTGTTCGCATGTGTACATTGTTGATCGATCGTAAGCTTCGTGTAGGCGTTTTTTCTTCAGTATTGTTGAATATTTTCTAAATTAATCAGCTGTTTGGTGTAAAATGCTACAGAACAAATGCCACAAAACATCAACTAAAATCGCACTTGTTTTATTGTTCATTTTAGTATCAAATGAAATCGTTTTCCACACAAATCTTCTATTCCATTCTCATTTATGTTATTTTACCATTTTGAAATGCCGTTGTATTTTGTTCACACAAATGCCTCACTTTGGCGTAAAATGGCATTTGGAGACTATCTATTCCAATTATTTGTGTTCACAATAAATCGGCGTTTTTATTCAAATGCAATATCTTCTGGGCGAAGGATACAATGGCCGATGCAGGCTGTGTTGCAGCCAAGTCACAAAAAACGAAACATTGATTATCACGACTGCCAGCCGGTCGAGCTACAAATCCAAATATTGTCTTGTTCACGGCGCGATTTAAGCCCTCATCATTTGCCAGCACTGTGTAGAATCGATTGTCTGGATCAACGGCAATGTAGGAAATGGAGTTGGTAGTATAATGTCGTCGGAAGAAAAGCCGTCTCTTGTTATCTGTCAGCGTGATTCCATTTTGCGTTACTTTAAAATGCACCTCGATAGGATTATGTGTGGCCGACTGGGCGTACATTTCGTGAACTGCACGACGCAAAGCCTCATCGCCTGTTAGGGATTCCGTGTTCATGCTGAAAATGAGTAGCACATTGCATGCCGCACCCTGTTGTAGCAATTGTTTCTGCCTCTGGATCATGTCACGATCCGCTTCGGATAGCATTATATCTTGGTTGGGTATGACAAGTTTGCAGGGCAATGCCAGCTGGTTAATGGAGTGCTGATATACTAGGGCCGATAGTGATGTGAATGCAGGCTCATTAACACATCCCTTGAGACGAACGCCTCGCGTAGTGGGCTCCAGAAGAAAATGTCGAACCAATACATCACTATTAGGAGTATTTTCGGCTACCGACACCCCCTGTGGAGGTTTGGCGACACGCAACACCAATCCAAATGCCCCTTTATAAGTGGTAGAATTGCGTATGATGAAAGTACCAGGTTCGGCATGTCGTAGAAGTGACACGGCCTCCTCCCTTGTCATGTGTGGTTTGTACCAAAATTCGGAAGAATCCCTAGCAAATTTCACCAAGTGAGGGGCAACATCGTGATGAACTTCCGCATGCTTTTTCTCTTTAGATTTAGACGGGATAATCGAGGGTAAAGCTGGCAATTTCAGTGGCGAACGTTTCTTTTCACTCGCTTTATTCGTAAATGAATTGGTACGTGGAAGAATTGGTGATGCCGGGGCAGACAACTGGTATGGACTTACACAGCGATCTTCCAATGTAGATTTCGTAGATACAGGAAAGGCGGGGGTTTCGGGTCTCTTGGCTTCGACGAGTGCGAGCGACGGTTCACATCTGCTGGGGGCCTCCACAATGGCATTTGACGGTGTTGTCTGGTCAACGGAAGCATTTTCATCGGGTAAATCTATGGTTTCCACAAGTTTGACAACCTCACGGCAGGTATTCTCAGCTACGGAAGACGTTTGAACTTTTTGTGCCTCAGACATTTGCAGTAATGCACTCTTGTTCAATTTCTCTTGTAGCTCATCTAAGTCTTTTTGGATGGACGCGTTCTGTGCTTCTTTCAATGCCAAGTTCTGTTCTCTAAGTGACTGTTCCTGACGTTCTCTTAGCATTTCTTCAAATTCCTGACGTGATGGCGTTTTTCGTAGAACCGGTCTGGAGGGAGAAACGCTAGGACGAGCGGTCTTCCTTTGAGCCGTTGGGCTTGGCGGTAACGATGTTGGTGTTGGTGCCTTATTGAATGTTTTCGGTGTATCCGGAATATCGTCCAGTGACACATGATTCAAATCGCTTTTCTTAAAGCCCTTGGGAAGTTTTCCATACGTAAAGGGTCTTGCATGTTCACGCGCATGATAGGGAATCTCATTTTCCGTCTCATCGGTGTCTGACGAAGCGAAACTATATTGTTTTCGATCATTATCATTTAAATATGGATTTCGCGAATTTTCAAATGTGGTCATTTTAATTTTATACCCAAATTTATTGTTGTTGTGTTTTTTTTTTATTTTTTGTGGACGGATATGAATTAATTTCGTTCTAAAATAGCACTAGACAGCAGTGCTTCTCGCGATATACTAACGCAATTGGAACACACATTCGCCTGCCATCTGTTTTGCTCATATTGCCATTTAGCGAAATGAGAGCGACGCCACTTGAATAAGTTCGGTGCGTAAATATAAATATATAAATATAGAGGTTTGTGAGTATGTTTATTCATACTCTCAGTGTTTTCATTGTACTACCTAAATTTTCGTGTACAGTGGGTATAGGAACAATTCCACAAACGGACTGACATCAAATCTATAATTGATTATTTAAATTCAAATTCGGGACATCTACAATAAAATCGTTTGAGAAGGGGATACTTCATGTTGCAGTAGATTAACTTTTTTTGAAGTGAAATAACCCAATATTTTACAGTAAAAGCCCATTAATGGTTGTATTAAGCCCTAAACTACTGAAAACAAAAATCTTTCGGTAAATCATTAGATAACAAATATTCATGGCGGGATATAGGGTCTATATAAAGGTAGCCCACTACTAACGTTACTGGTGCAATTTATGTTATATTCCCTATATTAAGATCCCAAAGTCATTCGCTCCATTGTATATAGCTTAGTGTGGGTGGGAAAATTTATTAAAAGTAACGAATGTAAAAAAGTTTTGTCGAAATCGGTTCAGATTTAAATATAGCTTTCATATTTCGCTCTTTTGCTCCAAGACCCTAGGAAGAGTCCCATATAGTTTCGTCCGATTCGTCCCGTTACAATTATTCAATTTTGGCTATAGGAACTTATAAATTAGGGTATCCTCTTCAAATAATATTTTCAATGATCTTATTCTAAATTGGTTCCAAAACGTACCAGAAAAAATAATAGATGAATTTAAATAGTGTAATGTTGCCGCGATAATACAAGAATATATATATGTATATATGGGCAATATTGCAAATTTTTTAATATTCCATTTTCAAAAAAATCAGCTTTTTTGTTTTAGTGGCACATCAATGATTTTTTGTTCTGACTCCGAAACAGTTCGCGATCAAATTTTTGGTTGATGCGCGCAAAAGTTATCGAGGTTCTAATTTTGGGCATACAAAAAAATTTTAAAATTACGCCGTTTATTATATTGACCAAAAACGTTGATATGTATCTTCCTCCGTAAAATAAGAATATGAATATATTATAATAACATCAATACATCAATATTTTCATTATATTAATGACATACACACACCTAAAAATTAATTTAAAAATATCTACATAATCTAAACACCATGATGAATCAAATGATATCAAAATCACACAAGTCCGTGTAGCGGTTTGTAAATCACAGCGACGACAAAACAAGATATTGAGGAAAAATATTTGTTTTTGGTTCGAAAAAATAATGTCATCATATTTTTTTTTTAATTTCATACAATGGGGGTTGGGGTTATTCTGCTATTTTACCCGAATTTCGCCGAAAAATTTACATATATAAAAATAATAACTTTTTGTGTATACTTATATATATAATCCGCCTTGCGGATTATATCAAGACCCTTTCGATAAATCTTGTGGTTCTATAAATAGGAATAAATCTTAAAATAAAATAATATTATCAAATATACATTTTAAATTGAGTCTATTAAGAACCATGGTTGTGCCAGCTCACACTATTTTTGAGATAAGTTGGGAATATCTCTCTTTCGGCTGAAGTTTTTAAAGTTCTCTTTTCGAAAAAGATCAAAATCCGTATGAGGTCATTTATTGAAGCGTGTTTTTGGAAGGCCAGTTCCGGCCGTTCTAGTAGATGGATTTTCACGAAGAAGATTTTATAACATCCGAAACGTAAAAAACCATATTGATCACGGGTACCCATATCATTCACTTGACAGATCTAAAAATTTGGCCCGATAAAATAGGTTTTTTAGAAATTTGATCGCACAAAATATTCACCATCGAATCAGTATTACTGTGAAGCTGTGCATACTACATACACAAAATACATATCAAATTACGCAGATTCGCGACTACAATAATCTTATAATCGAAATGTCAGCATCATTTAAAGCTAGATGCAGTTAAAGTTTTGAAAAATGATACATAAGGGGCATAGTCCCCATTTTGTTGTCTTCTAGTTATACTTTGACACGAAGACCATGAAATGAGTGGCTTAATCACAAATCGATAGAGAACATAAAAAACTGGTTCGCCTCAACCTGTTTTTGCACATTTTTTTACATTAAAGTAGACGCAGCTTCCACCAAAATAAAGTTTGGAGGTAAATATCATGAACAGTTTGCAACGACGGATCCATTAACCCAAAACTATTCACTTCTTTTTCAGTGTTTTAATTAACCCTCGATACGTTTGGAATATTTTTTATTCAAAATTCTTATGTGTACTGTACTAGATCGATTAAGTGTGAGAACAGTAAATTATCACGGGAAATTTGTGATATATAACGGCATTTATGAAACAAGTCAAATTTGATTTTAAAATTGTATTTATAACTACCTATACATATAGGTCCAGAATAACATGTTAAAATTTGAGACCGATTGGATAGTTTATGAGTTATAGTGCTTTTTAATGCTTGACACTATATACACTATAAATCAATTAAATCTTCAAAAGTTTTTAAAATTCATTGAAATTTTAAAGAGACATTCTTGAGTAATTATAGTTTATAATTAAATAAAAAAAGTAATTTTTTGAAAACGAGAATGTGGGGGTCCCCTTACGGCGTCTCGCTATAAAAAAATAAAACAAAAGATCGTGTTATTCACATAATTCTGCACAAACCGTAACATCTGCTGTGGACATAACGAATCCCCAAGCACTGTGTCATCGTCCTAATCTATTTTGGGGACTATGCTTTGATTTTACCTGTTTACCTCATAGATATGAATTTTGAATTAAAAACACCAACATTATTCGCCAGTTGATGACGAGGTGTCCCCTTAGCAGATGTTTTCTCGTACGAATGTATGTCTTCGTGTTTTTATTTAGATTTACTTAAAAAAACGGCGTACAGTGGTTCCATGTTGGGCATTGTGATGTGGTCTCAATTTGACTGAATTATTTTGAGTAAATTCAGCATTACATCAATGAGAGAGTGTACAACATAAACTCATAGCGCACATTCTCGTGCTTAACAAATATCTCAATGCCAAATAATGTGACAGCTACATATGATAAATATAAACTCGCTACAATTAGAATCCTTCCCTATTTGTTTTTTCTATACGAGTATGTTTTAAAAATAATTTCCATAAAATAAACAATTACTAATGAACCAATAGCAAATGGCAATGTATTGTAAACGAGATGTTTATTGATTCCAGAACACTATTTAATTAACTTGGAGCGTGCTATATAAAAATGTATTCTTTACTTATCTCCACTGTGATTACTAGACAACTCAGAACATACTTAGAAATTTTTATACCCTTCACCACACTGTTGTACAGGGTATTATGTCTTTGTGCATATGTTTGTAACAGGCAAAAATAATCGAGATAGACCCATGGTTCCTTCTGAAAATATACATAGAATCACTTTCTGAGTCGATTTATGCTCCCACATATACTTTCGTCCGATTTTATGTAAATGGTGCACCAAAGTTCCTATATATCCTTCGATTTCCACGAAAATTGGCACAACGTACTGAATTAAGTCTAGAACGATGTGTGTTAAATTTCGTGAAAATGGGTTCAGATTTAGATATAGCTCCCATATATATTTTCGTCCGATTTTATGTAAATGGTGCACCCTATATATCCTTAGATTTCACGGAATTTGGATTTATAAGTAAATGAAGAACTCAAAATGTGGCCGAATGCACAAAACATACTGAAATAAGTGTAACCTATAATGTGACAAGTTTCGATGAAATCGGTTTAGATTTCGATATTTTGCTTTAAATTTATTTACATAATTTTGTATCATTGTAAGAAGCAAATGTATATCTGACCAAAATTTAGTATAGGTTTGCAGAATGACATGTTTAATTTCATGTTAATGGTCCTTTAAAAATGCGACGTCTGTTAAGATTCCATCTGTTGAATATACCCAAAGTGTTGAAGGGTATAATATAGTCGGCCCCGTCCGGCTTTACTACTATCCTTACTGGTTTTAAATTGATTATTCATGGTATATCCAACTTCGATATTCAGTTAAGATTTCATTTAAAACGTCCGATTTCGTCTAAAGCGTCTTCAAAAATCGAATGTTTATCCGATATCACCAAAATACAGATATACACACAGGTTGAAAAAGTAGGTTATTACCTTTAACATACCGAAAATATCGCGTGGAGCCTATGTAGAAACATAGACCTTTACGTAAATATTCTGTCAAGATCGCGAAATTGCAGTTTACAGCCACTGAGTCTATACTAAAATGTAGAGCAATAATGATCATTTTCGGTACGAAGATTTGACACACTTTGAGAATCCAATATTCGGATAAAGAACTTGATCAAAGTTTCTAAAAGAGGAATAATGAAGTGTACGAAACATGTGCCAATTTGATAATCCAAAATAAAAACTACAGCCAATTTGATTTAAAAACGTGCCCAACATTTCGGAATTTGCGAGTTTCTGTTTTATCGAGGCTACCCCAAAAATGGAATCAATATTGATTATTTTTTATTGGTTTGCTACCCAATGAGAATTACAAATACATTTAAATACGGAAAATTCAGTTGGAAAACTGGTGTCTCCGTTGAAGTTTTTCTGATGCTGCAAACAGAATGTCAAAAAAGTGTCAATTGGTGTTAACGACAGATATATATCCGCAGTCTATGGTTTACGGATGTCCTGGGAATTACACACAGGTTTTGGGATTATAGGATTCCATTTTGGACTTGGTAAAGAAGATGGATTGTGCAAAGTTAGGTTCAAAACGGACATTCCATTCTCTTGATATTGAATTTATAAATAATGAAAATTTTTACCATTTTTGGAGAGGTGCCAGATGGAGGGGAGCCATCTTCGGACATCATCTATGCTTGGTGAAGATAATAGGCTGTACAAAGTTGGATTCAAATCAATTATATGATGTGATATTATAAAAAAAATTTTCAGCAAAATATGAACCATTTTGTGGAGGAGGTATCAGAAGGAATTTGCCGATATTCCCTATCTTCGAGCTTAAACTAAGTTTGGAAGAAATATGGTGATGTGCAAAGTTTGGATGAAATCGGTTACTCCGTTGCAGAGTTATCGTGCCCAACAGCCAGCCAGACAGACGGAAATTATCTGAAACGGATTTTATAAGATCATTGAAAATATTATTTGAACTAAAGACCTTAATATATTCTGGCTGATTGTACCTTATAGCTTATATAAATACACCTTGGTTTTGATATTCAAAATATCGTAGCATATTAGGGTCGTACCTAAATTCTTTCAATAATTGTTACCTACAATTTTTTGAAAATAGAATTCCAGTCATTGGAAAAATTGTGTTTCTAAAATTTAAATATTTTCCGATCAATTAAAAAAGATGTTTTCATCCATTTTCGCGGTTATTCAATTGATACACAAGTAAATAAGGTCCTTGCGTATTTGGGTAATACGGACCCTATAATGGTGAGAAGGTGGTATTTTTGTACACAACGGACTAAATTTAGGTACGGGCCTTAAAACTATATACATATATATTTGCTAATCACGGCATAATTATACAAGGTAGTCTCATTCAGTCATATGCATTCAGCATTCAGCTTTCAAAATTTAAATGAAAATATCTTCCTTCGAAATGTACACATATCTTGTGTTCAGTGCAAAAATTGCTAAATCATTTATATTTATAAATATTTTGAAGTTCCCTAACTCTAGAACTTATATATATTTATATATACAGTGGTGGTCACAGAATTAAAACATTTACTGTGGTATACATTTTTTGATCAGCCCTGGATTCGTCATGAAATTTTTTTAATTCAGAACACTTCGATATGTAGCACTTAAGAGATTTAGTGTGAAAATAGAAAATTATTCCATGCAATTTTTCCATACATAACGGTTTTTATGAAAATACATCGACTTTGAAGTGGCCATATAATTAAAACATTGTGTGGGATTTTTTACTTTACTGCATTTTTTGAAAATATTTTTAGAAAAGCTCTTTAATTTAGTTAAATTATGTCAAATAGTAACTGATAAAATCATTTACAGATATTTTTTTTTGAAAAAATCTGTAAAATCTATCAAAATTGCCAAAAATTTGTACAGTACACCTTACATTCAGATAATCACTCTTATTATAGAAAATAAAGGTCCGAATGCACCAGAAATTGCTAGAATTTGTAGAAAACAATAAATAATTCTCAAAATAAATAAATATTTCAAATAAAAACTCAAAAAATGGGAATTAACCTAAAGGAACGATTCAATTTTAATAGCCTTTACTGAAGAAGGCCGGAATATTTTTGCAGTATGTGAGAAAAAATCGATTGATATTGGTATTTATTATATCAAATCGACTATTCGAGTATTACAGAATATATTTTATCAAAAAATATATCTGTCAAAACAGAACGAACAGAGATCAACGCATAGGTTGACGAGTAAAAGTTTCTGGCACATAGCAGTATTTTTGATGTTCAACACAAGACTTCAAATATTTGTCAAACTGTAAAATTTTTACTTCCTTGATACGTAAATAGATTAAGTGGAAGTTATTCGATTCAAAAAATATTATTTTGGAAAAATATTGTCATGTTCAATAGATTTTAAGTGTCATGAGTTGACCATCAAACATGCTGCTGTGTGCCAGAAACTTTTACTCGTCAACCTAGGCGTTGATCTCTGTTCGTTCTGTTCTGACAGATATATTTTTTGATAAAATATATTCTGTAATACTCGAACAGTCGATTTGATATAATAAATACCAATATCAATCGATTTTTGCTCACATACCGCAAAAATATTCCGGCCTTCTTCAGTAAAGACTATTGAAATTGAATCGTTCCTTTAGGTTAATTCCCATTTTTTGAGTTTTTATTTGAAATATTTATTTATTTTGAGAATTATTTATTGTTTTCTACTAACGCTAGCAATTTCTGGTGCATTCGGACCTTTATTTTCTATAATAAGGGTGATTATCTGAATGTAAGGTGTACTGTACAAATTTTTGGCAATTTTGATAGATTTAACAAATTTTTTCAAAAAATTTTATCTGTAAATGATTTTATCAGTTCCTATTTTACATAATTTAACTAAATTAAAGAGCTTTTCTAAAAATATTTTCAAAAAATGCAGTAAAGTAAAAAATCCCACACAATGTTTTAATTATATGGCCACTTCAAAGTCGATGTATTTTCATAAAAACCGTTATTTATGGAAAAATTGCATGGAATAATTTTCTATTTTCACACTAAATCCTTTAAGTGCTATATATCGAAGTGTTCTGAATTAAAAAATTTTCAAGAATACTTCAAACAAATCGAGGGCTGATCAAAAAATGTTTACCAGAGTAAATGTTTTAATTCTGTGACCACCACTGTATATATAAGTTGTAACATCAATGGTTAAATTTTGAGAGCAATGTTCAGCTTTAATTGAAAATATGCCAATCGACATACATAATTTCTTTGAATGTATTAAAAAACATAAGTTCCGTTCCAGAACCTCAAAGAATATACTAATTTAACAAGTTTTGTAACTTTTTACTCCAAAACCGTTGAGAACACAAAACAAAATGGAGTTCTCTTTGTAAATCTTTTTCTTGAAAAATTTGTCAGGGCAAAAATGTTAAACAGGTATACCAACTTCTGATTGGCTGTTATGTTGATTTTGAAGTATTGTCATCTAATTTTGGCATAGTTCTAGATTTGCGTTCCCGAACTTTTCAAATTATTTTGTAGTCTGAGAGCGATTTTGAAATGTTTCCCTTTTACTAGCTTTACTATTACAGAAGTACTGGAACAGACCAACAGCAACGTACACAGGATTTCATTTCGGGGGGGGCCCGGTAGTACAAAATTAAAAAATTCGCTGTTGCAAACATAAATTTACTGTGAAAAAAATTAAAATCGGGGGGGGGCCCCCCGGGCCGCCCCCCCTGCATACGTCCCTGCAGACCAATAATTATTTATTAAAAATTATTCCTTAATAAAATTGTTATGACAATACAACTTTTGCCGAGTCTGTAATTCTCTCCTTGTTTATTCAAACCACAAAGTCGTCCTTATAATTTTCAATATCGTTTCGTTCCATTTATATTCAAGGGGCCCAAACATGGTACAATTATAAAAGGTAACAGTAAATCCCAGCTGATTTGATTCCAACGTAATACTAGTGTCAATATGAATATGACAAATTATGTTTTTAAAAATCACCCAACAGGAAAATTCGGAGCGCATACAATTTGAAATTGTTCATTATTAAATATGCTCCCGTATTCAATTTACTCAATCTGCCTGCTGGGAAAGTTTGAGGAAGCACATCTTTCTTCATGGAATAACTCGCAATTCCCGGCATTTTCATATGTGTTACACAAATAGCTCAATTATATAAATTTGATAGATGTTCATTCATGTTTTTCAAATTGTATTTTGAGGATTCGAAAATATTTCATTTTCAAAATAAATATAATTTATTTGTTTGTTTACATTTTTCTGTCAAATGACGTTGACACTAGTATAACTTACAAAAACAAATTTCCATAGTTCCGTCCCAGAACCTAAAAGAATCTACTCATTTTACATGTTTTGTAACTTTTTACTCGAAAACAGTTCCTCAACCCACAAAACTGGGAAAACATTGACTCCAAACAAAATGGCGTTCTCTTTGTAAACTTTTTACTCGTGAAATTTGGTCGAGTAAAAATGGTAAACAGGAATGCCTACTTCGGATTGGCTGTTATATTGATTTTTAAGTATTGCCATCTAATTTTGGCATATTTACTAGATTTGCGTTCCCGAACTTTTCAAATTATTTTGTACTGTGAGAGCAATTTTGAAATGTTTTCCTTTTACCTTCTATTATTATACCATGGGGCCCAATTCTTATGTGGCGAAAGAAACTCGCCTTCTTCGTTGAAAATTAGACCAAACTGAGAGCAGATGTATTTCTGCGCCACCTATGTTTCATATTAGTATTTAGCAATATTTTCAAGAATTTCGTTAGGTTTTGGAATTTTTAATATTAATAGCAGTAACCGGTTTTCGTCTATACTAAATCAACTAACTAACTATGCGTACAAAGATGGTGCTGTCATAGAAAAGTAAATATAAAGACGACATGTTAGTGTTCTCTTCTCTGCGTAGATGTCAGCTGATGGTAATGCAATAATAATGTCCACTTTATTGTACAGATGTCGCTCGTTAAGTTTTTGCAGCCTCAATTTACAAAATTCTGTTAAAATTGTTTCTCTCTAGAAAATCTAGAATTACGCATTAAAAACATGAAATCAGTATTGTACTCAGTTTTTATAGCGTACACATATCATGGTCCCGAAATTTGCAGACAATTTTTTAATACAAATCTTTCTCTCGTAGAGAACTACGGATATAGAATTCCAGAAGCATACAGAGACAAATCTCAAGATGAGTTTTCCTAGCTTTACTTCCGTTCTAAATCGTACAACTTGACTGGCTTAAGTGTATGTACTATTATACATGTGGTGGTATAAACCACCCCTTTATTTAACCTAACCTTCTTAATTTGCGTATGGTAAATAACCAATGGGCTCGATACAACATAGGCTAGTCCTGTGTAAATGCACCTAAAAGGATTAGGAAAATAAAAACCAAGCTCAAGCCAACTTTCTATGCACACCAGCATATATTTATATCTAAAATATTATATTAGTGTCATCTATGTCTGTCAAACCCATCAAATTACGCCCTTGACAGTTGATCGAGTCATCAGCTGCGCTAAATGGACTACCTATTTATTGTTCCATGATACCGCTATTATATATTGTACTGTCGTAACGTATTTTATATATTTTGCAAAGTTTTAATTTTCTTGAATGTTAAAAATGCTCGATTTAAAAATGTTTGACCACGGGAATGGTGGGGGGTCCCCTTAAATGGTCCTTGGCAAAATTTAACCGCTTTAGTTGGTTTTCAATTTGAAACAAGTTGATTACGGTGCTATCGTAAGGAGGCATATATTAAAGGTCTACGCATTCTTATGGTTCAAAATATAATATATGATTATTTTTGATTATTTTGATCCATATATCGCTCGCTACCTTGAATTTTGTGGCCTTAGACATCCTCTTCGACGGATCGCCGATATGATATTGGCACCACTGTATGTCCTAGAGTTATGTCTCTCAAATTTAGTTTAATTAAATACTCCTCTTTATTCAACCAAATTTTCCACGCAAATTTGCTGTAATCTGGTATTATTACTTGCTAAACTAGTTATCATTTGTTACGGATATATCGAAAATTAAAGCACATTTCTATTGTTGAATAATTTATAAAATAACTACATAATCACGTAAAGCTACGATAATTGCAGCCCAATGTTTTCAAATTGCATTTAACGGGTCATACAATTAAAAGGGTCATGATGAGTCACAAAGCGGTATAAAAAAATAAATAAATCAGCGAAGCCATTATTAGCGATCAAAGTACAATTGTGTATAAATCACAAAGGAAATTAAAAAAGAAAAGAAATTGTTGAATTGAAGGAGTTTTAGAGTTTTAATTTTTATTTCCCGTCAAACCACCGAGGACCTGTTTTACAAAATTATTTAGTTCCAATGGATCTTCGTTATTGAAATCATCCATGACTATTTGCATTTGTTCCTTTAGGCCATCCGATATTGAAGTCGTTATACGATTTTTGAAGAGGTTCGTGATGGGACTTAGGATAACACCTGTCAAGTGTCGAATGAATCGTGTTTGATTCAACTGGACTTGTATGTTTCTGTAGGAGACAGTAATCATTAACTTAAGAAATTAAAATTGCATTTCATATCCTTGACTCACCTGAATTGAATAACACGGAAATCGTGTAGCTTCATTTTAAATGTGACAATATCGATTGACAATTCTGCATAAATAACGGTGTCCTCTAATGTTCCAATTACCTTGCCATATCCCTCCAAGGCCATTAGTTTGAGCAGAAAATTGTATTCAAACTTGGAATTGCACAAAGTGGTCATTAACGAATAATGCATAAACAAATTTATTTAACATACCTGTAAACTTTTGATATTTAAATAGAAGCGCGTCAAGAACGCTTTATCCTTATAGGTCATGTAGGCCGGACCATAACGTTGTATTCCTGCCAGATTGTAGACGATACCATTTGTTAGAAACAATCCCGCTTCATAAGTTATTAGGAGAGGCTTCTGAAACAAGCAGTGTTGAAATATGAAAGTTGCCTCATTCAGTACTAATTCTGAATTACCACAGTTAGGTTTTCCTTTATGTCGGGTAATTGTAAATCTTCGATTCCTATTTTTTGTAAATGCTGTAGAAGCAATGGTATCACGGTATCGACTTCTTCATTTATTGTAGACCATCCGATTTCATCATCGTCTTCCCTTTTGTTTCTTTTTATCAGCGAAGTATCTTTATTGGATTGCCTTTAAATAGTCAAAAGTTAACAAAAACAAAAAACAGTAAGCAAAGTATTAAAGTCGGACGTGGCCGACTATATAATACCCTTCACCACTTTGGGTATATTCAACAGATAAATCCTAACAGAATTCGCAAGACCAGTAAAATGAAAAAATTGCACCAAACTTCAAAAGTTTGTCCGATCAAGACACTGACATGAAATCAGACAAACTATTTTTAACTATTTTAATCAATACACATGTCAATGCGAAATATATCCAAAATTTCCTGTCTTAGAGTCTTTTGTGTAACATTTGTAGGAACCCGACAAAAATTATGTATAAGAACTATAGTAAATCTGGTTAGATTTAAGGTTTGATTTGTGATTTGGGGGAACTATTGTGGAATCAAACAAATCTATTTAGAAGATACAGTTAACGCTCGGTATAACGAATACTCAGTTTAACGAATTCTGGATATAACGGGCAAAATAGCCGACTGAATGGGCAAAATAGCCGACTTTTTACACTGAATACAGCATATAACGAACGTTTTCCAAATTTGTATACTGTGTGTAATGAGTCTAACAATATACATATATTTTTCATTATACCAGGCGTTGACTGAATATCTAAATCTGAACCTTTTCAACCGATTATGAAAACGAAGAGAAGACCACCGAAAACTTCTTCTGTTATCAGTACAAAGTTGACAACAGTCATAAGTCAGCCATAAAGAGCGGGTTGGTTTTTCTCGAAACATCCTTTTTTAAAATAATGCCCTAAATGTGACCGAACAAATTTCAACTTACCAGCTTAAATCTGACGCTGAGGTAGTAGTCACAACAAACAGCACTGTTGTTATTATAACAATATTTAAAAACATTTTGTACCCTGGGAACGTGATATCGTCATTTAGTAATTATTTCAGTTATATATGCCTGTGTTGACACTGGAATCACCTGTGAGTATATAAAAAATAATAATAAAATTGATGATTTCACGGGAATAGAAATGACAACAAGCTATGAATACAAATTGATCAACAATGCACCATAGTTTACAAAATCTTTTTATACATAGGAATATAAAAACATTATCTTTTATATATAACAGAATTATCAGTTACTATATACTTTGATGAATTCATGGATACGTTTTTTTGTATGTTTCGAAATGAGTATAATGTGCGAACTTCGGCACTTTTTAAAACTCAACTTATATATTTGATTTTAGGAATTCTGTTTTTTTATAATTAAATTATTCAAATAATTATTCTGGTTTTTTTTAATAATAATTGATAAACGAAATTTTCTCAAAACTTGTCTATAAAAATGCAGTGCTTCCGCATTGACAAAACTTGTAAAACTGATGTAAGAAACAATCGTTTTCCTTGTCCTAACTTAAACTTGTACTGAAAGTGAGATTAAACGTCTATAGTCGAGTCAAACATACTCATATACTGTGTTATGTATGTATGTATGTCCATACAATACAATAATCTCTCTTTGAAAATCCCAACCATTCGAATCATACTTAGTTTTTGTAGGCACTGATAATTACATGTGCAAAAATCAAATGTTTATATGTGCGAAAATAGTATGGCACTGTACACACGAATTTGTTACTGTATTTTAATTTTCAAAAATCTCAAACAAGTATTTCATTTGATTTGTAAGAAAAATCGATAAAACATTTCTGATGAGAGAAATGAAATGTTGCCCATAGTTGATATAGTCTTCAAAAGTCTTGAAAATCCACTTCCAGCCGACAATGTTAAAACTCGGTTTAAAAAATAACCTAAAACAGTTATTCAAAACCTAGTTAAGGGGTTTCTACTACCATGATAAGCTTTCAAATTTTGGCGATTTTCAAGATTTACTGCTGTACTGTGTTATTGAACATTTTAAAATAGGATACAAATGCCAAATGGCAGGTTTCTGAAGCAAAATATCAAATTTTGAATTCATATATTTGAATAAAATAGTATTAGGTTCATAACACTTAGGTTCATAACACTTTTAACCACTCAAAAATACAAACATTTCAAACTGGCAACGCCTCATCATTACATACTGTTAAAGTAACCACTTCTTACACTGTAAAAATTTGTAAAATACAATTAATTTCGTTCGACATTTTAACACCGGAGCAAATGTACGTACGTATGTCTAATCAAATAATACCAAAAAGACACTGCATGACTTTTGTAGTCGTCTTGAAAACAATGTGCAACATAACCCTCAAGTATTTTGCATCAAAAGCGATTTCAGTTTAGTACCTCTGTAGTGTTATTCTGTAACTACTTACAGACAGAATTACCGACGATTGTCGATAACTGCAAATTTTCATTTGCTTATAATTTCGTTAATTAACAAAAATATTCGGCAATTTAACGACCAATAAAGAGTAGTCGTTAAATTTTAGTTTAAATATGCAAAATATAAGTTACTACTGGTCCCCTATCTAGTAATCGATTAGGTATTAAAATAATGTGCAAAATCATGTCCGGGTGAGCGAACATTTTACGATCATCTTAAAAATTACTTTTGCAGACTAAACTTAATACATCACATTGGCCGAACTTAACACATTTCTTGTTATTTAAAACAAAAAAAAATATTTTTGACGTTTACGTTAATTTTCGAGATTTTATCTATACAAACCCGTATGGTGTATATTTTTTATACCCTTCACCACACTGTGGTACAGGGTATTATGTCTTTGTGCATATGTTTGTAACAGGCAAAAGGAAACGAGATAGACACATGGTTCCTTTTGAGAATATGCATAGAATCACTTTCTAAGTCGATTTATGCATGTCCGTCCGTCCGTCTGTCTGTCTGTCTGTGCATGTTAAATTGTAAACAAAGTACAGGTCGCATTTATGATCCGAATTGGATGAAATTTGGCATAGGTCACTTATTCGGCCCAAGGACGAACCCTATTGAAATTGGGAAAAATCGGTTCAGATTTAGATATAGCTCCCATATATATATTTAACCGATTTAATGTAAACAGTCCCTATATATCATTCGATTTGCACGAAATTTAGTACAGCCTAATCATTTAGGTCTAGAATTATGTCTGCCAAGTTTCGTGAAAATCGGTCCAGATTTAGATATAGCTTCCATATATAGTTTCGTCCGATTTCATGTAAATGGTGCACCAAAGTCCCTATATATCTTTCGATTTGCACGAAATTTGGCATAACGTACTGAATTAAGTCTAGAACAATGTGTGTAAAAATGTGTGTTAAATTTCCTGAAAATCGGTTCAGGTTTAGATATAGCTCCCATACATATTTTCGTCCGATTTTAGGTAAATATTGCACCAAAGTGCCAAATTTCGTGCAAATCTAACGATATATAGATTTGCACGAAATTTGGCATAGCGTACGGAATTAAGTCTAGAACGATGTGTGTAAAATTTCGTGAAAATCGGTTCAGATTTAGATATAGCTCCCATATATATTTTCGTCCGATTTTAGGTAAATAGTGCATCAATGTCCCTATATATCCTTCGATTTGCACGAAATTTGGGATAGCGTACTGAATTATGTCTGGAACGATGTGTGTTAAATTTCGTGAAAATAGGTTCAGATTTAGATATAGCTCCCATATATATTTTCGTCCGATTTTATGTAAATGGTGCAACAATGTCCCTATATATCCTTCGATTTGCACGAAATTTCGCATAGCATACTGAACTAAGTCTAGAATGATGTGTGTTAAATTTCGTGAAAATCGGTTCAGATTTAGATATAGCTCCCATATATATTTTCGTCCGATTTTGGATTTATAAGTAAATTTGGATTTATAAAATCATACTGAAATAAGTGTAACCTATATTTCGATATTTCGCTTTAAATTTATTTACATTATTTTGTCCCATCGTAAGAAGCAACTCTATACCTGACCAAAATTTAGTATAGGTTGCAGACTGAGATGTTTAATTTCATGTTAATGGTTCTTCAATAATGCGACGTCTGTTAGGATTCATCTGTTTAATATACTTTACTACTTTCCTTACTGGTTTTGTACAATAAATCATGGCATAATTATACAAGGTAATCTCATGCACACATATATTTCCAATTTCTTCATAAATTTGCCTTGACAGTATTCAGCTTTCAAAATTTAAATAAAAAATATCTTCCTTCGAAATGTAATAATATACGTGTGTTCAGTGGCAAAAATTGCTAAATAATTTATATTTATAAATATAAATATTTAGAAAATATATTTTGTTTAATTTACCCTCATATTCTAGAAAATGCTTGAAAAATGACAACGCCGCCTTGAAAATTTATGGGTCGATTACGGATGGCAACCACGGTTTAGTTGCGTTGCCAGTTGCCAAATTTGCATTATGGATGGCAACTGTTGTCAACTTCAGTTGCTTCAAATAACTGAACTTTGTAGGTTAACATAATGGTTAAAATTACTACAAAAGAACAATTTGAGTTCCTTATTGCCCGGATGGAAGCTCACCCAAATGTAGCACGCGGCGTGCGGACTTTTGGTCAAACCAAAGCCACTATCGATGATGTGTGGAAGGCCATTTTAGAAGACCTTAACTGCTATGGCCCACCAACACGCATTCCAAATGAATGGCAGAAAGTGGCGAACATCTTCTTTTGGGTCCATGATATATACGTGTGTCATCAATACATCCGACAACACCCTGAAACTTAGTTTTCGAATAAAAAAAAATAATATTCTCACCTTTTTCCTCCTCCGTTAATTTGGAACAATTAACATTTACACAGTTTTTCCTCTATTAGCCGGATAAATTCGGCTAATTTTTTTTTTTTTTTTTTTTTTTTGTTTACAATATTTCTAGTTGTAGAAATGTCAAAACAGTATTATCGACAGCAACTGAGAAAAGTTGATATTCATAATATTAAGTTTTATTTCAATTGCGTTGCCAGTTGAACTCGCAACTGGAGTTTGGTTGCCTTCCTTAATCGACCCATTAGTTTGCAACTACAATTGTGTTTAAATAAAACAAAAAACGTGTGTTTAAATAAAACAAGTTAAAACTATGTTAAGTTCGGTCCGGCCGAACTTTTTTATACCCTCCACCATAGTATGGAGTTTTATTTTTTCGTTTGTAACGCATCGAAATTATCATTTCCGATCCTATAAAGTATATATAGCCTTGATCAGCGTAAAATTCTAAGACGATTTAAGCATGTCCGTCTGTCTGTTGTAATCACTCTAGCGTCTAAACGAATTGAGATAGAGCCCCAAAATTTTGTCTGCAGGCAGGTCAAGTTCGAAGATCGGTCCACGTTTAGCATAGCTCCCATATAAGGGTACCTCCCAATTTTCGGTATTTTGAGGTTCTTGAGCGTGTTTTTCCACCGAATTCGCTGAAATTTGGCACTTTGAGTTCTTATTGGGTAGCAAATCTCCCCACAAAGAATTATAAATATAGGTCCATTTTTTCGGACAGGGTACCCCCCAATTTTCGGTATTTTGGGGTTCTTGAGCGCGTTTTTCAACCGAATTCGCTGAAATTTGCTACATTGGGTTCCTATTGGGTACTAAATGTCTCCTTGAGCGCGTTTTTTTAATCGAATTTGCTGCAATTCGGTTTTTTGTAGTCGTATATGGTAATAAATCTCCCTACCAAAAATTGTTAATATTCGCCCTCTTTTTGGGGTAGTCCCCATATAACCCCCTTTTTATATTAAAATATATATCTGATTTGTTCCGCGTTTTGAGTTTGGTTCTTAGACTCTGTTGTAATAATTTCTCCTGCAGAGGATAGCGAGATAAAAAATTATAACGTATGGTTCGATAATGAACTATAGCCGCATTTACACCTAGCCCCTGTGTGGAGGTTCCAGAAGGAGTGGACCGATATTCCCCATCTTTGAATTTGAACTAAGTTTGGAAGAAATAATAAGATGGGGAAAGTTTGGATGAAATCTAAAATTTCCGGAAACGGATTTGGTCCAAAGAAACATGGGACCTA
The DNA here is from genome assembly GCF_032173495.1 of Musca vetustissima. Taxonomy (NCBI): domain Eukaryota; kingdom Metazoa; phylum Arthropoda; class Insecta; order Diptera; family Muscidae; genus Musca; species Musca vetustissima. The sequence goes on from NW_026879402.1 coordinate 77,580, forward strand.
GAACCAATATTTCGATGATGCACATTTTCACCGTGTTGAATTGTATACCCCTTCATTAGCCATAAGGCTGAGGGTATAATTATCCATTAACAATTTCTGACATTTGTATTATGGTTTACATAATCCCTTTTTCGAAATGTCGGTATAGGTCCACTTTTTGGCATGTTCCCTATATTTTCATTTTAAGTACCTGTCAGTATATCTATGGTGGAGGGTATCCAAAGTTCGGCCGGGCCGAACTGAACGCTTTTTCACTTGTTTTACCTTTCATGAGGAAGACAATCAAAATATCTAAAATTTATTGGGAGAGAAAACTTATTTTAGGACCTTAAACATACCGAAAAATACGTGAGAAAAAGATGATTGATATTCTAACAATATCCACTATTAGATACAATTATATGGGGCTATAATAAAACGGAGATCAATATTTGCATTCAATGTTACCCAAGATTGAAATAAATAGAAATTTATCACAGGCAATCCATAAACTGTTTTCAACATTCTGGTCCACATTACCCGCCAAGTTATTTACTTCGTAGTTTTTTAATATAAAAAAAAAAAACAAAATTGAAGAGGTTCATAATGGAACAGTGAGCAAATGATTAAAAACCGTTATATTTAAATGAATTAGACGCCGGTTTCCAACAACAAAAATTTAATATGAAAGAACTTGAAACAGTTTAATAGCGGAAAGAAAATCGATCTTTTTACTTTTTTTCCACAGTATATGAAAAAGTCCTGATTAGGGGAAATATGTTCCTCCGATTTTAAAATCTTCTTAATATTGGATTACATGAATATGACAAATTTCGCATATTCTTCAAGAATGTATGGATTAGCAATTTCTGTTATTGGATTCCTATTAATAATGCCATATTTACATCGAACGTGCTTTATGGTTAATTGTATTTGTTTAAATAATATTGGCATAACATGAATAATTCCTATATTTTGCAGTTGTGTGAATAGTGCCATGATTGGTTATAAATAACGGTATATTTAGTGAAAATTTCATGTGTCCAAATGACATGAACAGCATTATATGAAACAAATCTTTATAGATCATTGAAATTTCTATCATCGTAATAATTTTTATTATTCATCGCGCCTCAACAGTTTTTCAAAATATTAAATAAAAAAAAAACACCCCCGAATTGAACTTGGTATGGTATCTTGGTTCAAGGCGTTACATTTTTAGAATAAATATTGTTTAAAAAATATAAATTGTTTTTCATTAAAATTATGTTATGAGAAATCTAGAAGGTTTTGTTGTAATTCCGTAACCGGTTCATACAATACAATTATATATAAGGAGAAATATGTTCGTGGCATGAATGAATAAGTGGCACACTCTTGTGACACACTCTTGCATAGGGTTACCAAGCTATTATCTAATTACAGAAATTTCCCACCAAATAACTAATGTGTTCAAAAGTTTAAATGTTTTGACATTGAAAAGATGTATTTTCCAGTGATTACATTTAAATTGAATAAAAGTTTTTTTTTTTTTTTTTTGAAAATTATCATATATTTGTATGTTATGTGTGAGACATATCTATATGAAGCACTGAAAAAAAACATGTTCAGAAGTAGATTTGCTTTCAAAGCTAACAATCATTGCTACGGAATATATGTTGTCTGAGAACTCTATAAAGGACAAATCGCAGTAAATTCCATTGGAAAATCTTTAGATTAACGTACGTTTAGATTTACGAATTTCACTCTAGAATGTCGACTATTTGAGGATTGAAAAATAGGATTTCCATCAAATATACCCTATGAAATTGACATTTAAATCAAGCCCTTATACTCCGATTCCATATAAAACTTCGATGCAAAATTTCGCCACCACAGACACGGAAATGCTAAATCGACCTTTTAGGCAGATCAAGAGTATATACCTCGAAATAATCCTTTTTGACCCAGAAAATTCCTTGATTCCGCCTTTTTATTGTTTAATTGGTATCTAATGTCCTTTTATAGTTATTCAGTGCCCTATGCAAGTTTTTTATATATCTGAATCGATTCTTACAAATTTCAATAGGGATCATCCTCAGTCCAATAGAATGAGAGGTGTCAGGATCCATCGCAATTGTAAATAAAATCCACACATTTTTACAAAAATGCATGCACAGACAGAGATCGATCGGATCGACGGACATGCTTAATGCGACTCAGTATGTGTATCTTCAAAAGTAACTATCAGCCTACTTTGTTTCCTCCTGCTTGTTAGAAACATATGCCCAAAACCATAATACCCTGCAATACAGTGTGTTGTAGCCTATAAAACATCTGATCAAAATTGCTTCCTTTTTTATTTTCGCAAATTTGACGATTTTTTTATACAAATTCCTACGAAATGTGTGTTGTACATTAAATGTTTCTGGCAACCATTTATATTGCCAATATAAGTGATAATATGTGAAAACGGCTGATTAACTGCAAATAAATGTTGATTATTTATTTCTTTTTTTTTGCGTTCTTAAGAGACTTTTAATGTATTTTTATTTGAAACCCCTTATTAAATTACAAATACTCGGTAACACCGTACGAATGAGAATATTTTTCCTTAGCTTAATTCTATAGTCATGTACGTAAGTGCTAGTTTACGAACATGTCGATAAAAATTCTAAACGATAAACTAAATCATTGCAGTCGTCACAGTTCAAGTTCAATTTTTTTGTTAACAAGTAAGTCATGTTTATTTTTATATTGTATCAATAGAATGATTTCAAAGTTCTGTGGAGATATGTTCGTAACTGCAGTATACACATATTTTTATTTGATTTATAAAATAAACTTCTGGGGCACTTTGATCGTATCCGATCCTCCGTGGAAATTTCTGTAGAATCTAAAGGAATAAGAAATGATATTTAAGTGATTTCTTATTCCCACCATTTAAAATTTGCATGTCATAGGAGACTTTGGGTGGTGGCAAATTCCTTATGGGGATGAAAGCCCCTGGAGAATATTTTTTGAAACCAAAGAAAAACATTCGCCATAGGTAAATTTGTTGAGTTATGGTCTGGTGAATTTGTTGCTCGTAACTATAATGTTCAAGAAGAAAAAAGCTTTAATTCGTTGACTGCTGCTATTACAGACCACATGTCACATGCCATATCGATAGAGAAATATTTTTGAAAATCATATCATCCTTCCATCTGGAGTCCTTTTCATCCTTATTTTCTTGAACTGTCATCTAAATACCAAAATAATAAATTTATTCATCTTCAAATATTCCACAGAAACGTCGCTCCTAAGATTTTAGATGTGGTTCCCATCGTTTTTTTTCCTGTTTTACCCGATCCCTGCTCAGAAACCCCTATATCTACGAACACTCAAAATGTTCAAATAAATTTTACGTTATGAAGAAACGCCGGATTCGTCTAAAATGTCTACCATAAATACATCACATTGTGCTAATTACTTCAAAAGATTAAAGTATAATTTGATCATTAAAGTTGCCAACAAAAATTTCACCAAGCTATACTTTAAAAAATTGACCTATGGCAAATTTTCCCTTCTGGGATCTTAATATACTTGTCAAGTGCTTTCATCCCCATGAGGAATTTTCACCCCCAGATCATGACTTCGATTTTGTGTCATAGTGCAATTCATAATTTATGTTTTTTATGTCTAGCCTAACGACACTGGATTTTCGTCGATTTTTTTTTTTTTTTTTTTTGAAATTCTCAAATTTTAGAAAGTGTAGACATAGGAATTTTATGGAAATTTGCCTTCTGGATACTTTGGTATTTAAAACAAGGTTCTGGTTATTACGATACGTTCATGCGTAGTTTGTCATGGAGAAAGCAAATCTTAACAACACTTTTTTTAATAACAAAATAGCAAGGGACATTTTTTTTTTGTTTTCAGAAATTAATATTGATTGATTAATATTTCGTTTTGCCATTCCATTCATAAAACAAACCGACAATTTACAAATTATCTCACAATATAAAAAAATAAATATGTACACTTTTGGATAAAACAAACATGTACGTTCATTCATACATCGTTTCTAGAAATTTACAAGCAAGCATCTAAATTCCCAAACAAATACAAATATCACGGAACTGATGTGCTTATCAAAAAACTTCTATAAAATGCATTCATATTTCTATTAAAGCGGCTGCGACTTTATTTTTTTTATTTATTACTTAGATTTCAATTACAAGCAATTTGCATTATATCCGCCAATGGTGACTAATGCCACAAGCACTATTACAATTGTTCACACACCTGTCACCGCAGTGTATTATATCGAAAGCAATCGTAACCGGCGACCAAACATGTACGGCTAAATCGTTTCTTATTTATTTTTTTTTTTAATAAACAAATTGCCAAAATATTATTAGTTATTATCTTTCGAAATACGGAAACACATAGTCAGTCCACTTGCAACGTACGTACACACAACTGCCGGTGCGGTTGTATAGCCAACCAGCCAGCTTAACTTGCTTAGACACCGTCTTCGCTACTGATTTCAACTACAGCCGCGGATTCATTCAGAAGCCGAGATTTGTTTAACTTTCAGCGACAATGACTCTCATTGTATAATACCTCTCACAAATCTCCATATTTTTAGTTTGTTCGAAAAAAAAACGTTGACTTAGAATCATTTGCGGGTGTCAGGCGGGCAAACGAACGGCAATGTAAACGCACAATATCAGGCATTGTCAATTTAATAAATTATAAGAGTATCAAAAGTAATTGTTATAAGTGGGTACATACATAGTAGGTGTATGTACATTAGGCCGAACCAAACAAGTTTCAATTGTATGTAGTTTTCTTAGCATATGCATGTGCAGAACATTTTCAATATTGATCTAGATGTGGATTCCTTTATCCCTAGGATTTTTATCCCACCTTTATATAGTTAGTCTGGATAGAAAAATTCGACTAGGACCTTCAATTATATCATAAGGGTAGCAGCGATGTATGTGTAAAAACTCAAAACTATCTTTAATTTTGCGAGCTCCACCGTAATATCATAAGACAGATATACAAACATGTTCAAATCGAAACAGAATTCTATCTTCTATAAAAGATGTTTTGCTCTTTTATAAAAAAATTAAAAACTTATTATAGCCTCCACGATCAGGTGGACTTGCAAATTATCCAATAGCGAATAATGTGTGTTACCGTTATATGCGGATTTCCCCATACTACTTTATAAAAATCCAAAATATAAAGTTAAAGACAATTTGTGATTTTAAAAATCTGACGAAAAGACGTACATCCCTAAATCAAATATTTTTTTTACATTTAATTTGCATTTTATTGACTTGGTTTTATATTATAATTTCTTTATATGTAATGATAATGTCTATTCAAGTCAGTATTGATTAATTTGGAGGTTACATTTCGATATTTGTGTCCCGTATCTAAACAAATATTTTCGATTAGACAACCCGTACAGATTTCGTATCTCTAATATAGCCCTCGAAATTTTTGTCATCTTCAATAGAGGGATCAAATTCGTTGATATAATTTGTTAGAATTGGATTATCTAACATGGTGGTGTGATTACCCTCGATGACCTTTACGACAACCTTCTCAGTGGTGATGCTCTGCAAACAGTAGTCCTCATCGATGTCCTGCAATGATACTTCGGCTGGCCGTATAAGTGCAATTGGCGTATTCAGTTTCTCAATGGATGCCAAGTCATAATTGGCAGCCATGCGAATGCGTCGGAACATGGCATGGACAATTATCTCCGAGTACTCCTTGGAGTATATGTCTTGTTTTTCGACATACTGCATGAATTTTTCCATCTTTTGTTCCAATGTTGGCAGTAGATGGAACTCAACACCGATCGATTCTTTGAGCGTATCTGGGAAAATTTGAGCTATTATTCTGGAGAATAGGTAATCGTAAACTTCCATATCGGAAAAGTTTTCACCAATATGCAGACGTGTCAATTTGGTAAGGAAATGCGGGGCGCCATCTATCAACATTAATTTACCGCGGAAGCCCGCCTTTTCCAACAAGACAGTCAATTTCAGTGCCACATAGGATCCAAACGAATATGCAACCATGTAGAATGGTTCATTGACCTTCAGAACCGGTTTGATGTGGTCAAAGGCGGCCTCGGCTATTTCGTCCACGGTTGTCATTTCGGCAAAGCTGTGTAGTTGCAGGAGCAGTGCTCTTGTTTTCAGGTCACTGGCAATCTTGTACCATGAAATGCCCGCAGTGCCCTCCAGGCCAGGTATTATAATACATGGTGGCATTTGAAGTCTCGTAGCATCGGCCGCTGTTTCCAAAGACAATGTGACTTTGTCGCAGTGCGATTCGTCGCCCAAGTTTCGTAGCAAAAGTTCAATTCCAGAATTTTGACTGTCCGACGTGAATATCATTTTCACAGTTTCAGTGTCCTCGCGCTTGCGAGCTTCTTCGAATTCAGCCAATTTCTGGAAGGTCAGGGATCTTAAGTCCTGCGGTGTCAACACCAAATCGAAGTCACGTTCCAGAGTTTGTTTTATTTCAACGGCCATAAGTGAATCCATACCCATCTCCGATAGTGTGGTGCCCATGGAAACGGATTTTATGTCTCGAATACCCATTATGTTCATGACTGTTTCAAGTATGTTCTCACCACCCGATCGACCAACCCTCTTTTCAGCTACCACCATGCTCGACACAATGGCATCGGGTGCACTTAGTAGCGTATCCAATTCTTGTAAGCATGACGAGATACGTTGTTGCAGTGTACCTCCGATTTCCATGTCAATCTTATCTTCGGCCATGTCTGCGACCAAGCCGACCTCTCCCACTGCGCCCCACTGTATAGCCTTGCCCGGATAGCCGTCATCAACACGCTTTTCAATTATTCTTTCCATAACCGAGTTAGCCATGCCGTAATTGGTCTGTCCGGCATTGCCCCGACCGCAGGACACACTGGAGAAAACTACAAAGTGTTCGAGATTAGGACACCGTTTTCGTGAAAGTTCATCCAAGTATTTGGTCGCCATTGCCTTGGGTCCAAAGGATTCCGCAAACATTTCTTTGGTTTGATTTTCAAAAATTCCATCGCGCAATACCACAGCCAAGTTGAAAATACCACCGACAGGTCCTAATTTTTCAGCTTCCGAAAGCAACTTCACACATCCCTCATAAGTTGTTATATCTGCGGTATTAACACAGACTTCACATCCATATGTCTTCCATAAACTAAAAATGTGGAGAAATGGGAAATCTTGTTCATAGGTCGTTTCAAGTTGTACGAGGTGTATACATACGCAATTCTGTAAGACTGATAGTCCTTGCTTAATCCATTTCGTGAACTCAATACTATTTTCTTGGCACCACGTGTCGCCATCCAATCTGCCAACTCAAGTCCAAAACCTCCTAGACCACCAGGAATGATGTAGCTAAGGTCAGGCTTGAAATAAACCTGCTTCAGCACTTTGACGGGCAGGGTATACTCGGACTCTGGATCTTCTCGAACTTGAACCAACACTTTACCGATATGTTTGCCACCAACCATATAACGGAATGCTTGCTCAATTTCGTGCGCCTGGAAAACTGTGGCGGGTAGGGGTTGAATGATACCATTGGCAATGTCCGTATCCATTAGGTGTTTCAAATGCTACGAGTAAATATCGGATAATTTTGCATCCACGCATATGGACTTATAACGGATACTTACGGCAATTTCTTCGTCCGAAGCGTACAACAAACGATCTGCCAAAACAGCATGGAAGGTCAGTTCCTTGAGGAAACAGCTCATACCTAATTTACTGTCGTTGGCCATATCGAATTTGCCAATCTCCAAGAAATGGCCACATTGTCCCAAACAACGGACAGATGCTAACAGCTTATCTTCAGAAAGGGAATTCAGAACAAAGTCCACACCCTTGCCATTCGTTTCACGTTGGATCATTTCCTCAAAGGAAGTGTCACGAGAGTTGCCAATGTGAGATTCTGCAAAATGTAGAAGGTGGTGGTTGAGTAATGGGGGGCTAAACCTGGGACTTCTGTAAATTACCTTTTAGTTGGGGGAATGTGTCCAATAGGAATTTCTTTTTCTGCGGTGTACTACATGTGGTGAATACCTCGAGGTTATAGGCCAATGCGACGCGTATAGCCGCTAAGCCTATGCCACCCGTACCGGCATGAATCAATATACTCTTGCCCTTTCTGATGTCAGTCGCCATGAAGAAGGCATAGTAAACGGTAATGTAGACCACGGGGACAGTGGCGGCATCTTTCATCGACCATTGAGGCGGAACTTCCCATATTAGCTTGGACGGTTTATCCACATAAGACGCCACACCACCCTTCACAACCATACTCATTATACGTTTCCCGGTCTTGTTGTGTATTCCGGAATATTCGAAACCCAGCACACAGCTTTGATTTAAGCGGTCAGCACCGTATAGTTCCACAGCCAGGCGACCCGTGGCAAGCATGACATCACGGAAATTAATTGACGAATAGGAGATCTTAATTTCAGAATCGGCAGGATTGAGGGGACCCTCGAACCATCTCAAAGACGACAAATCACCTCGTTGAATCACATTACCGAATATGTGGTCCTTTCTGGGTCCCGCTACTTCATTCAAGCTAAGTTGAAGATGCCTATAGGTACCCCATTTACCCTACATTGCGAAAACGCAATTCAGTATCAGTAGTAGTACACTATGGAAAATAAAGTCAATACTTACATGACGATACACATTTACAGCCAATCCCAATGCGTACTGATTGGCATAGAAGGGATCCGAAAGACTAAATTCAGGCGCATTCTCATCATCCACAAAGAAACACGTGACTATGGAGCCATCAGGCTCCTTGCGCAGACAGTTAACTAGGCCAATTAGGCCATTCACGTTCACATTCGTGGCGTAAAGCAGAACTGGCACTTTTGTGGGCAGCACTTGTTGTACTTTTGTCAGCCAATTGAATTCGGTATCCGATTCACTAACTTCTATCAAAACCGGTTCGACAATATTTACCTTCATCGGTCTATACTGCAGCAGCAGGATAACTTCTTCGTTGTTGTCCAAAGGCATAGCAGCAATGAGATTAAATTTATCCGGAATAACCAAGCTGTCGATGTTGGATGTGGTGCGCTCTCGAACCACCATGTAGCCACTATCGACCAGAGCTTTGCCCGCGGCTTTAATTGTGGATTCGTTCACCAATCCGCCCAGGCCTCCTACTATGAGGAAGTTATAATTAGTCAATGACGACAGTTTGCCATCTTCCACATGTATGGATGCGTGCAAATCCGGGAATGTCCTCTTCGATAATAGCAAATAGTCGCCGGTTACTTGAGGCAGATCTTCAATAGAATCCAAAAAGTTTGTAATCAGTGTGTCACGGCCGTCAGTGTCCACCTCGACAATCCTCAGTTTTAATGCCGGCGTATTTTCGAGAGCAATTTGCACACATGCACGAACGGCGTCGGATGTTGATAAAACAGGCGAAGGGAAGTGGGACAGGAATTGGTATTTCTCCAAAACGGGAATGCCTGGCGGACGGCGGCGTTGAACTGGACTGGCATGCACACCAATAAGTTCAATGCCACCCGAAACAATACGATTGTTCTTCGCATCTACGTACACGTCGAAGACCCGATTTTCCGGATCCATGTTGGACATCAATTCGAAATGATGCACACCATAGATACGAAGTTTTCGAATTTTTGTTGGCAATAGCAGTGTTCGGGAATCAGTTCCCAAAATCTGAATTTGCAGCATGGCATCCATGAATGTTACCCAATTGTACTTCCACTCGACTTTGCCGTAAAGCCCATCTCCGCGGGCGGCATTCACGGCTCGGAATGCTCCGTTGTAATGATAACCGCGTAGTCTGAGTTCCTTGTAGAAGTCCCTAGTCGACATCATGGGATAGTCGCTTTCTGTAACAATCTCAACTGGCTTGGGAATGGTGGGTCGTTCAATTTCGATAATGCGACCTGTTACCACTAATGTTCCCGATTCTGTAATCTGAACAAATGGTTTTTATCGTATAGCGAATACATCCATAACAATGCTCATGCTATACTTACTTCAAAATTACCAGTACCATAATGGATCATCACGGTTAGTTCGACGTTCTGATTCGGTGACATGTGAGTAGCTCTTAAAAATTTAACATCCTCAAATTCCACGGGGACATCCATATAACTTGGTCCATGATACATGAGACTAAAGGTTTCCCACACATACTGCAGATAGCAGGTGGCCGGTATTAGAATCTTACCATCGATTACGTGACCGCCTATAAACTCCTCGTCATCGCTAGACAAACTGATTGTGTACAGGCGTTCTCCGCTTGACTTGGTTTTCATGTTCTCATACGTTGTGACGAACCATTTTTCACTGTGATCCCAGCGTACTAGCGAGCTGATACCGGGTGTACCTCTTGAAACCGGGAACTCAATCTTTGGATAGAGATTGTAGACGGGGAATGTTAATCCATTGGAGAAGAGCCTGTAACAAACCACAAAAACGGTGAAGTCAAAGTTCGGACACAAATCGGATGATAGATATTAACTTACTTGCCCAGAGCAGTCAAAAAGAAGAGTCCATTGTTTTTATTGCCACGTTGGGTCAGAGGAATGTGGACACCCTTAGGCATGGAACGCTTCAGAATAGCTTGCAGCAAGCCATGTGGAGCTATTTCGATAGTAAGGGCATCCTTGGGGAGAAGTGCAAAGGTTTCTTCAAACAAGACACTGTTTAGCAAGTTGTTCGTGTGGTATTCGGCTGAACATAGGTTGCGGCCTGGTTGGTCCCATTCCGTTTTGGGCACACTGGAGCTAAGCCATTTCGAAGACCTCGGTTTGGGATCGGGTATGATTTCTTTTAGGTACTTCAAGAGATGGGGACCCATGTGAGCAATATAACGTGAATGGTATGCAATGTTCGAGCATGGAACTTCTTTAGCGAAAATATCTTTGGCTTTTAGTTCGGATACAAATTTAGCGACGTCTTCCGATGGGCCGGAAATGGTGCACGAGTCGGCTCCATTGTGACATGCTACCTCGATTGTTGGCGGCAGAATACCAACGATTTTCTTATAACCAATACCCACAGCCGCCATAGAGCCCTTTATTTTTTCAATGTCCAAACTGACCTTGCCGCGATAGTACGATGCCAAGATCATTTGTTCTGGTGTAAATCCACCGTCGGCATAACCACAGCCCAGCTCACCAACAGAATGTCCAATTATGTAGTCCGGTTCCATTCCCAAGGAACGCAACACATCGACCAAGGCAATTTGAATAGCAGCAATGCCAACGAAAGAATGTAGAATATTATCAAAGACAGAGGGGTCGTCGGATGTTAAGATCTCGATCAGATTCAAACCCTTTGAAAGTAAAGCATTGTGACATTTCTCGATGGTATTGCGGAACTTTGGTATAATCATTAGTGACGATCCCATCTGGCTCCACTGCGAACCCATGCCGCTGAAAACCCAAACAATCGGACGCTTAATACCGGAGTAGTGCTGTACATCTCTCACTTCGACAATGGGAGCTTCATAGCCATTCTTACTGAATACGCCGAAGCCACGGAACACCATACCAGGGACATCTTCATTTTGGATATTATGCAGTAGTGAAACGTATTCGGCGTCCAGGGGTCTCTTCAACAGTTCATCGAATATCACATTGACCGATTCTTCCGTCCTACCAGCCCATGTGACCAGACGGGGAATGTCGTCTTCGGGTAGGCCTTTATTAATTTTTTCTTTGTGGAATGCCTTCAAGACAGCATGGGCGTTGGCACCGCCAAATCCAAATGAATTTATGCCAATGTAGGGCTTTTTCAACTCCATCACCTCATTGACGACAACCAAACGCCTTTCAGCCAGGGCGTTTATTTCGGGCTTAACTTCTTCGAAATTAATGTTCGGTGCAATTTTGCCGGTTTCGAATGCAAAGCAAGCCTTTACCAGCGAACATATACCGGAAGCAGATTCCGAGTGGCCGACATTCGATTTGACCGATCCAACTAATAGTGGCTCCTCTCGCTGACTGCATAGGACATTGTCGATGGCACGACATTCCTCGGGGTCGCCGACCACAGTACCGGTGCTGTGCGCTTCTAAATACCCCAGGTCATTGGGTGTAACATCGGTTTCGTTGTAAAACTCTCGCAGCAATTGCTCTTGCACCTTGCCGGAAGGGTAGGTAATGCCCTCGGGCTTGAAGCCATCACAGTTGGTCTTAGAATAGACAACGGTGGCATAAACACGTTTTGCATCACGCCTCTTCTGAATAAAGAGACAATTAATAGCCTCCGAGCGAGTGTAGCCCGAAGCGTTCTTGTCAAATGGTCGGCAATAACCATTGGGAGCCAAAACACCGAGGCTGAAATAAATAAAAATAGTTATGAGAAAAGGAACGTCTTCAATAGTTATGAATATTCTCATTTCGAACTGAAATTACAATGCCGTTTGCTTTCACAAACATGTCAAACAAATAAAACTTACCGAGCAAATTGCAGTGTAACGTATGGATGTAGCAAAAGATTAGCACCTCCTATGATGGCGGCATCTATTTCTCCGCTTCTGATAGCACTAAAGGCACAATCGAGAGCATACATTGAACTCGAACAGGCGGTATCGACCAAAAACGATGGCCCTTGCAACCCCAGACTGTATGAGATGCGGTTGGCCATCATAGCACGACTGCATCCTGTAATACCGAAACCACCCGACGACACCTTTTCGTAGAACCAAGTTTTCTCCGATTCAGAAATGCAAGCTCCGACAAATACACCAGTTCTACTACCGCGTAAGGTTTTCGGGTTAACACCGGCATCGATAACAGCTTCATAAGCGGTTTCAATTAGAATTCTGGTTTGGGGATCCATTGTATGGCCCTGCTTGAAATGTACACCAAAGAAGGTGGCGTCGAACTTGTCCAAGTTATGAATTTTTCCCGATCGTTTTGGAATTTCCGGATTGAAATGGCGCCAACGTCGTTCATCATCATCGACCATGTCAATCTAAAATGGGGCGTAGAAAATATAAGTACCAAACAATTGATATTATGAGCAATAAAACAGGAGATTTGATTATACTATTGAAATTAATTTTGAATGCTTTAAAATAAACGGTTTTCTAACTGTTCAAATGCTATTCTTAACTTTTGAATATTCAGTCACATTTGAATTTTAAATTTTCTATGCCAGGAAGAAAATGCAACTTAAAATCATAATTCCAAATCCGAATTTTGTTCTTCAACAAATCTAGGCGCATATGTAGGATTGTCTCGCACAAATTTCTGAGTAATGCCAATCCAACATTTCCAATATTTCTGCAGAATCTACCACGTTTTACTATTACATAATAATAATAAAAGTGTGTCCATTATTGCAGGTTCTTAAATAGATATTATTATTGGGATAATTTTCTAACATGTATGATATTACCCAACATTTATTTTATGGCTATTTCGTAAAGACTACAAGTGCATGTTCTACATTTTTGTACGTGTCTACAATTTTGTATATATTTAGTAATTATTATTCCGGCCACTATCAACTATCATTGACATTCGAATATATATATATATACGCATACAAATACGAAATAGGGCATTTTCAAAACGAAAACAGTTCTTGTCTTCTTATTTTTTTACAACGCCAATATATTTCACTTCGACGTATAAGGGCAATATGCTAATCAATTGATTTGAATCATGTTGCATATTCCGACTGGTGAGAATTTGCCTTTTATCACTTTTAACACTGGTCAATAATTTAAATTCACACAAATCATTTGAATTTTTTAATACAATTACACCGTAAACTATCCATTTCATGTGAACACAAATAGATTTACGTCATAAATAAATTAGGCTATGGATCTGAATAAATAATGAATGGTTTACACTTTCCGAAACAGTTGTAAACTAAACATTGTCCATTATTTTTTTGGATTTTACACACTAATGTTCTTGTATTTTATTTTTCCATTACATTGCAGACGTCCTTTTCTTATATCCTTTCAGCTTATTTTAACACACACACACACACCTTATTGTAGAGGCAATGTTCGTACTCGGCAACATTATGGCAATTGGGAAACTTTCCAGCCATGCCCGATATAACTATGTCATCTCCATCACTTTCAGGATAAATACGCGTCAATTTCGATTTCGAAATTGCGTTGGATTCATTTCCCAATATTGTTACATTCGACATTTTTATGGCAAAAAATAGGTCCTTCAAGGATCTTTCTCAAATCTTAATGTAAGTTTATTTATTTGCTTTTTGTTAAAACTATATATAGAATAGTCAAAGAACGACAATTTTACGGCGCGTAATCCAAGTAGAACGATCGAATTGCCGACGAAATTGCAATTGACTTCATGGACAGAATGTCAGCACATTTATAATCTCCCTCAAACTCATACGAATTTCCGAAATTTTCGGTTTTCTTTTTCGTTCAAATACATTTCTGTAATGGAAATATATGATAATGAAGTATACGTTAAGTTAAGCACCGATTAAAAGTTAAATAACCCCAAAACAGTATTTGTCTAGTACAGACCCTGGTTGTGATTGAACCCCACCACAACGTACGATACGATAAATAATTATTCCAAGTCGATTTTTATGTAATTTTCGTTAAACAAAGTTTTAACACATCGTCATTAGCATAGGAACACAATTTTATTTAAAATGTAATTATAGGTTGGATGAAAAATTTGGGGCGAAGATCCCAAATACCATTGGTGCGAAAATCCCAAAGCGAAAGTTGATTTCATAAATTTTAAATATTCTTGAATTAATAAAAGGAATTACATTTAAATGTAATGGCATTGTTCTTAAAATATTGAAACTACCATTTTGTATATATCAAATATTTAGCAGACGAATATTGGAATGATTTCGACGTTTACATCGTTGGATGTCAAACTACTCTTCAAAACATATGAAAAACCAAATATTCGACACTTTGGCGACATACAAATATTTAGAAGCACTTTGAAATAAATTCTTATTGTGGAAATAAATGAAATAAATTCTTATTTTTAAATCAATATAAATAATATATTAAATATATATTTTTTGTATATTGAAAAAAATTTTAAAAAATTATTATTATTATAATTACTATTATTATTAAGTCTATAGATTAAAAAACTCCTTACAGACTAAATCACGGTTTGGGAATTTCCGTTGCGGGTATACCCAATTTTTCCAGTATATCACAAAGAAGAAATTTGAAGGTTTTTTATTTGGAAAATATTCTCATATTTCTAAAACAAAATTCAATATATAGATTTTAAAAAAGGGTGGAATTTATCTAATTAAGATTAACCTAAAATGTGGTCTTATTTGGCCCCTTTAAGAATAACTAAAAACAGTAAGAAATAACGACACCACATTGGATATATACAACATGTTATCTAAAAATCTTATTGTAACGCATAATAATCTATTTGTCGAACATATATTGGCTCAATATTAACATTTTAGTATATTAATTGTCATATCTCAACTAGCAGAATCGATCTATCCATGTGTGTGTCCGTTTGATCATTTTAATTTTAATCAAGGTACAGACAACAGTTACACACCAATCGTCTCGAAATTTTTTTATATAGATTCGGTAATGATCGCTTAATATTTATGGGATAAATGGACCAAAATCTTAATTTTTGTCCGTTTTTCAGGTCGCTCTAGAGGCTTCAATTCTTAAACGATCATGGCGAATAATTATGTCAGTTTTCATAATGATCGGTCAATATTTGGTGGGTCAAAAGAAACAAGAATTACAACATTTGCATTGAAAGTATATTTAAGGGGGAATGGCGGGCACGATAACTCAAAAACTAATAATCCAATCGATTCCAAACTTTTACACGTTTCTCTGGGAGTGTATAGCTATCGTATGAACTAGGATATAGCCAATCGGTGAAGATCTTCCTTATTTTTGAACAAAAATCGGCGATTTTCCAAAAATATTTTTTCAAAGGTTCGCCAATTTGTTAATTTTAGAGCGAAGCCAATAATCCTAGTTCATACGAGAGCCAGACATGTGCTCTTTCTAACACCGTTGGATTTTTCGGATTCCGATGTTCCAGAGAGGAGTTATCATGCCCGCCATCAGAAATAAGGACTTTTCTTTAGTTACAAAAACAACAACAAAACAATAACAATTTTTTTTTTTTTGTAAATTATTTTTCTTCTCTTTTAAATCTTCAGATATATATGTGCAAAGTTACAAACCTTAACAAGCATTGGTATTGATTTACCAGCCCATTGAAAATCCCCTATGAGGAGTGTTTGGCCTTCTGTCTCGAATATTTCTTCGTATAACAAGAATTAGGCTACTGTATTGAGCTCATGAATTCATCTTACTGATCAAAACTTTGTAATGTTGTATTGTTGTAATTTGTTATTATGGTTTCCTAAACATTCTAACACTAAATGATTTTTTTATATTTAAAACAAAATCTCCATTTATGAATGAAATATTTGGCGAACATTGCCTATTACCTTCAGTTCACTGACCGAATTCGATACTTTTTGCTTCGATCGATTGTAATACTTTTCCTGGAAGTGTGATTAGTCCGCTATGGCAATGTAAATAAACAAAAACAAACAATGTTTAAACGGCCGAGATAATGAATATTCAGAATAATAAATAAATTATGTAAAGAAACAATGCCATTGACATCGACCACATGATATGCGTACATTTCGAAGGAAGATATTTTCATTTAAATTTTGTAAGCGGAATACTGTCAAAGGCAAATTTCTGAAAAAATTTAAAACATATGACTGCATGAGACTACCTTGTATAATGATGTCATGTAAGTTACTATGGCCTACCTTGAATAATTGTACCATGGTTTAAGATTCCATCTCGTGGAGGGTTAAAGTTTTCAATTCAACTATAGCAATATTGAAAAAATCTTCAATTATTTTTGAATGCCAATAATTGTATATACAAATTTCACTAAACAAGTATTTTATAAGATAACCTCTAACTATAATTTGTTTCTATATTTTACTGTCTTAGTAAAAAATATAATAGTTTGTCTCTACCAAATATAACTAATATTAGAAGTGTTTTTAATACTTTCATGTCATAAATGACGATTTGTCTTCTTTGGTGTGTCAGTCAGCGAACCGTTGAAATTTTATTGATGGTAGTTCACAAATTAAACTTCACCATATACGGAATCATTTAATTTTTATCTAGCATTATACGGAAGCAAGCATGATATCAATTAAAATTGTGTCATTTATATTTTTTTAAGAAAAATAAATATATCATTAAATCTTGAGTTTATACCTAAAGATTTTATGTAAAAAATAACGCATTTCAATGAATGTTATGCAAATGCGTTTCATATATTGAGATGTACCATTTGAAAAAAGGTGAATTTAATAAGGTCGATTTATAGTCAGTAAGCACAGCTGTTGTTACAATCGACGGTCAAAAATGTTGTTATAATTTATAACAAAAGATAAATAAAAATAACTATAAATAACTAGCTGACCGACAAACGTCGCCTTGCCTTAAGGGGAAACACGCACGAGGATTCAGACCTGTTTTGTTAAGTTGGCGTTGATTGAAATGTCAAAGGAATGCCAGAAACAAACTTGATTTTGGACGCCTATCTCCTTAATTCCTTTATTTGACATTTCCATGTTGTCGGATGAATTCAATGGAGTACGTTCAAGTCTTTAAGTTTTAAAAAATAAATTTTTCTAATTTTGTAAAAGTGCGTCTATAGTTATGCAACACCAGCAATTTTGAAAGTGCAGAATTCGGCGAAACCATAAAGAATAAATTAATTATTTTTGTTGAATATTATGTGTTTTTGATCGTTTTATTGTGAACAATAACTTAATGGGTCCATTTTATTTGTCAACTAACATACCAATTGAATTAAGGGTGCGTCTATAGTTATGATACGCAGTGTATTTTGATTCCGGTACTGAATACTTACAATTTGATATTTATGACCGACTCTTGTAGCTGTAGAAAATTTACCCATGTATCATGAAATTTTTGCGCAATTCTTTTTTATTATTTCAAACTTAGTTTCGCCTTCTAAAATTTCTGTGGATAATTTTTTGGTAATAATTTAAGTAAATGGCATGCGGGTTAACCTACATTATGACAATTTTTTTGCGAGCACATTTATGATTTTTGGTACTTAGGTTAAGAAAATATGCACATTCTAAATATGTTCACGTTCTCAAATTAGGATGTTGCGCACAACATTTAAATCTTGTACATCTTTTGTTGTAATTCGCGAATTTCTTAACAAATAGTTAAACGTACACTACAAATTTGAAATCGGATGAAAAAAATGAATGAACGCTATTTTTGAGTCTCCTCCGTTTTTAATATGAATCCAGAGCCACAATAATAATCCAGAGTGATTAATTTGGAAGATGTTGGTAAATTTATCACCAACCAAAATAAAACAAGTTAACACGATGTTAAGTTGAGCCCGGCCGAACTTTTTATACCCTCCATTATGACGATGACATTCAAAATATGTAAGATTAATGGGGGGTCGAGGGAAAAATTCATTTTATGATAGGACCTTGAATATACCGAAAAATATGTGTGAAAAACATGATTACCTTAGCGTTTTATGGGGCTATACCAAAACATAATTTTGGTTAGTGGAATATGGCAGTCAATGAGAATACAAATACAGCCAATTTGATTCAAAAACTTCTCCAATATACCGAATATTGTAGAGTACCGTTATATGAGGGCTGCCCGAAAACTTGGGTCAAGATTGGTGCGGTAATTTTTGGTGCGGACATTTACTATACCATGAGAACCCAAAATACTAAAGTACAGCCAATCCGGTGGAAAATGTGTTCAAATTCCCTAAAATACCGAATATTGGGGATTCTGTTATATGAGAGCTACACAAAAACGTTGACCGATATATCCCATTCACAATACCAAACATCTTACGCGTACTAGCAATGCCTGTGCAAAATTTCAGAGCTCTATCTTAAATATTGCGATCTCTATCGTGATTTCAACAGACAGAAGGACAGACATAATTCGACATAGAATTTTATTATGATAAGGAATATATAAGCAATATTGCAATTTCTTTTATATTCCACTAGCGGGACCCGTGGCGCTTCGCTGCCCCTGCTGGTATTTTAATATGCTCGAATTAACACTACAAAAAAGTGTGAAATGTCCATGGTGTAGTAGTTGTATAGTAGTTATTAAATAATTCGCTGCTTTCTGTAATAGTGGTAATTTTGTTTTTCTTGAAACTCATTTTTTTCGCAAAGTAACAACAATTCAAAAATTATAATGCCAATACTTTTTATCAAGTTTATATAATCGACCACTTCCATCTGATACCAGTATCCCAGTCTCTGACTTTTTCCAGATGATAAAACGATTTATAATTAAAATGCACACTACTCACTTCAATGCTTTTGCTTTTTTTTGAAATTCAAATAAAATTTGTTTGATTTTGTTCAAAATAAATATGTTTTCACAAACTGACAAAAATGGAAAATTATAATGTCAACCAATTATTTTCAATTTTACAAATTTTTTTCTATATACATACATATGTACATATGTATTTCAAAACATATCCTCATCGTTCATCATCCTCATCGGATGATGAGTTATTTAACCATATTTTCAAGCCGCTACCTTAAGATATACTGATAGAAAATGTTCTAATACATATGTACATTCTTTCAGAAGTATGAATACTTTTGATGCTATTACTCCTCAGTTTTATCTAACCTATGTTACTTTTATGGGATCGCTTGACTTACTATGAATATTTTAGTAAAATCGGTTTAGTGTTTTTTGAGTCCACAAACAATATGTTTTATATTTTATACCTATAGATTTAACTGCAATGAGATGTGCATTTTCCCTTGTCCCCGGTCATGCTGTGTGGATGATGCGTATTTACACTCATGTTACTTAGCAATAGTTTGAAGTCGGTATCTGTAACCGTACTTAAGATATACACAAATTACATGTTCATAATTTTTGAATTATGATTACGTTAGATGCTATAACAACGCATTCTCGGAAATCTTAGAAGTTTATATAGCAAATGTTATTCCCAGGGCATGCTATGACGTTCTGTGAAAATCTCAGTAAAATCTTTTCAGCATTTTTAGAGTCTACAAACAAAATATTGTAAATTTTCAATATGCTGATTTTTAAAATGCAGTAAAAAGTGCATTTTCCGTTGATCGTACCATGCTCATTTTTGTATGGATGGTGTGTATTCACACCTTCGTTATTCAGGCAAATTTGGAAAGCGGTATATGTAACCGTTCTCAAGATAAACGCATGTTACATGTTCAGAAATTTTGAGGTATGTTTACTATTGATGCTATAACTCCGCATCCACGCGGAATTTTAAAAGTTTATATAGCCTATGTTACTTTCAGGGCATGCCCCAACTTACAGTGTAAATCTCATTAAGATCTGTTCAGCGGTTTTGGCGTCTATCGGTAACATACAAACAAACAAACAAATTTTTTTCTATTTTATATACATACATATATGTATATGTATATAGATTTTCAAAAAATCAGTTTTTTTTTGTTTTTGTGGCACATCAATGATTTTTGGTACACATATAGAGAAAAATGTTCTGACTCCGAAATCGTTCGCGATCAAATTTTTGGTTGATGCGCGCAACAGTTATCGAGGTTTTAATTTTGGGCATAAGAAAAAAATCTGAAAATTACGCCGTTTATTATATTGACCAAAAACGTTGATATAGGTCTTCCTCCGTAATATAAGAATATGAATATATTTTAAAAATCGCGATAAAGTTGCAAATCTTCGCGAAATATGAGAAAAATAAAAAATATAGAAGATTACATCAATATTTTCATTATATTAATGACATACACACACCTAAAAATTAATTTAAAAATATCTACATAATCTAAACACCATGATGAATCAAATAATATTAAAATCACACAAGTCCGTGTAGCGGTTTGTAAATCACAGCCACAACAAAACAAGATATTGAGGAAAAATATTTGTTTTTGGTTCGAAAAAATAATGACATCATATTTATTTTTTTAATTTTATACAAGAAATTTCAGAAAAAATGCTGGGATTATTCTGCTATTTTACCCGAATTTCGCCGAAAAATTGACATATATAATAACAAACACTTTTTGTGTATAAGTATACCTCTTGCGGATTATATCAAGACCCTTCCGATAAATCTTGGGGTTTTATAAATATTAATAAATCTTAAAACAAAATAATATTGTGAAATATACATACATTTTAAATTGCGTCTAAATCGCGTAATTCTCAAAATCATTTGATGCGCATGCGGTTTCCAGGAAGTACTGAAGTTTATCTTCCTATCCATATATATTTGGCGGTTAAGATGTACTACATGTTGCATTGAAGGACCCAAAAACTCGTAAAACGCGAATAATTTCCGAAAACTCCATATGCCATTAACGCGCATCCGATTTCGGTGTGCACCCTAAAAAATACATCGATCTATACCGATATCAATGTGGTCCATTAAGAACCATGGTTGTGCCAGCTCACACTATTTTTGAGATAAACTGGGTACATATCTCTTTCGGCTGAAGTTTTTAAAGTTCTCTTTTCGAAAAAGATCAAAATCCGTATGAAGTCATTTATTGAAGCGAAAATGATCCACAGAAAACGCAAATAAATCCGCGATATTTTCAAAAACATTTTTGCCAAATTTCGTGTTTTTGGAAAGCCAGTTCCTGCCGTTCTAGTAGATGGATTTTCACGAAGAAGATTTTATATCATCCGAAACGTAAAAAACCTTATTGATCGCATGTAC
This sequence comes from Musca vetustissima, assembly GCF_032173495.1. Taxonomy (NCBI): domain Eukaryota; kingdom Metazoa; phylum Arthropoda; class Insecta; order Diptera; family Muscidae; genus Musca; species Musca vetustissima. The sequence continues at coordinate 99,391 of NW_026879402.1, forward strand.
CCATATCACACAGTTGACAGAAACTTAATGAAACTTTGCATTACTTACTAATTTTCGTCCATTTTCTGTAATTTTTATAGAACTTAAATTGAAATTGAACTTTGCAACTTAAAAAATGTTTTGAATAATTTTTGTGTTTGGTCATAAAACAGCTGATCCAAAGATGGCTGAGTTTGCAAAATCTTACTGCATAAAATTCTTTCAGTAAACTCTAATAAGTTTGTTGTTGTTCAACTGTCAAACTTAATCTCTCACTTGACTCTCTTTTACTGGATTTTTGGGTAAACAGACAACATTTAGTAACATTTGGTAACAATTGTTACCAAATATTGAATAAACAGACAGAGCTAATCTTATAATCGATTATAAGAAATTCCTCTTTGCGTATTAAAGCTAGAAGTAAAATTTAAAAAACACTGAAAATCGAGCTTCAAAATTTTAGCATCATTTAAAGGTAGATGCAGTCCCCATTTTGTTGGCTTCTAGTTTTACTTTGGCACGAAGACCGTGAAATGAGTGGCTTAATCACAAATCGATAGAGAACATAAAAAACTGCTTCGCATCAACCTGTTTTTACACATTTTTTTACATTAAAGTAGACACAGCTTCCACCAAAATAAACTTTGGAGGTCAATATCATGAACAGTTTGCAACGACAGAACAATTAACAAAAAACTTTTCACTTTTTTCATATACTTAAGTAATTCCCGAGTTATAAAGGGGTGAACCTCCGCTTCAGCTATGTTAAAAAATTGGCAATATTGCCCATATATACTTTATGGGGTCTCCGGTGAATATTTCGTTCGGCGTTGCAAATGGAATGGTAAAAAATAAGAAAAGGAGACCAACCCACTTTGGGAATATAATAATAATAATAAAAGCGACCTCATTTTAAGGCTTTAGTCACATTATCTGTGGCTGTAATTTGGTATAAAGGTAGCTTCCATTACCCGCATTTAAAAGGTTTCAGCTGAATTTTTCCATTGTAGCGGCTGTAATATGAGATTCCGTGATATAGGTTCAAGTTTTAATACAGCCTACACATATAGGTCCCGCTCCATATTCTGTATTATTGAGATATTAATCGAATTCTCCTATCGAATTGGCAATAATTTGACATATCGGATTCCTGGGAAAAAATAAACTTCATTTCAGAAGTTATTCAAAAAAGGTTAATGTTTAACATTTCCATAACGGTTTCCAACCTGATTGTCTGTACTTTTGGAACATTATTTTTTAAAGCATGAACAATCTACTGTCATATAATACAATAAAGTAATCCCCATATAAAGATACAGATCGATTTAGGAAATTTTTAATGCACACCGCTTGATGGAGTGTATAAAATTCTGTTTTACATTTATGCATAAATATTGCATTTTGTACCATCTTTAGCCTTTGATTTCATTGTATTTGTCTCATCTATGGAAATAAAAACCAATAATTAAAAAAACATCACATACATATCTATCTATCTATCTACATATATATAAATGATGATATACATATATATAAATGTTCGTTAGTCTCGCTAAAACTCGAATACGCCTTAACGGATTTTTCTTATCTTAGTCTTGAAATGTTCGTGGAGGTCCAGGGAAGGTTTAAAAGGTGAACGGAGTTTTCTTATCATAGTCTTGAAATGTTCGTGCAGGTCCAGGGAAGGTTTAAAAGGTGAACGGAGTTTTCTTATCATAGTCTTCAAATGTTCGTGCAGGTCCAGGGAAGGTTTAAAAGGTGAGAAAAATAATCGAAAACCGCGAAAAAATTTGCAAACAAATATTATGAAGCCTATTTGCATTTCCACGAATTTAGTATCGAGCTATTTTGATTGCACCATGTCGTAGTTTAATTTTGAGATCATTTGGTCAAAAATTGGTAGCGTATTATTCCTTTAAGATTTAATTTGTCAATTATTGAAAATTTTCAAAATATTTTATTTTTTTCCAGTAGTAAAAAAAATATTGAAAAGTATATTATTGAATACACAAGCGATCATCGTACGTACATATTTCACATACAATGCATATAAATTTGTATCCATTCGTAGAATTTTGATTTTAGGATCCATGCCTAGATTATTTTGTTTGAAAATAATATAGGAACATGTTGTTCCACGAGAAGTATAAAATCAGGTGGTACCATTATATGGTGGTTATATACCTGATCTGTGCTCAATATCAACACAAATCCTCGCATATATCCCATACAAAAATGTGTATCACAGAGGTAACTAATATAACAAGATATTTTGAATCCATTTTTTTCTCTTTTCAATGCAAAGTTCGATTATTAAACTCGAATGAGAACTACTAACTATAAACCAGCAATATAAACAAATATATGGAGCTTTGACATTTTACACATACATTGTTATTACTCCTTAGAAGTTTGATATTGTAAATAGTATATATCGGTAAACCATCAATATAAAAATGCATAATAGGCATAATATCTAATGCGAAGGTAATACCAAAACCTTCGTCAATAACATATATTATAACATAGAGTCCTCAACATACCTCAACATGTCAATTACCGATACATAAAATGAGGACATCTAATAACAAGTAAAAACGTCGTTAAGTTCGACCGGGCCAAACTTTTATACCAGTGGTCATTCGGGGATTGTGGAGGCTATCCTAAAAAAATAGATCGATAACATTACATCTAATTGGTTAAAAACGTGTATAAACACCAAAACACTAATGGCGGTACCGTTATAGGGGGATATTTAAAAAATTGAACCAATATTCATAGTTTTTGGTAGAAAGATTTGCTACCATATGACAATTCAAAATAAATTATAACCGAATCAGCCAAACACCCTAAAATACGGAGCACCGTTATATGGGAGCTTCATAAAAATTGGGCCGATATAGCCAAAAGTACCAAATTACAGATCTATATATCTCATTTTCATTACAAAACATCCAATCAAATCTCTATCTTTAATATTCTAATCACTATCGTGATTTCGACATAGATTTTTATTTTGATCAATTATATATACATATTCTTTCTGGGGTCTCCAGTGTTGCAAAGGAATGATAAATTTAGTATACCATTTACCTTATGGCGAAAGGTATAAAAAGCTTACATAGCACAGGGCTAACATTATGTGGAAGTCGTATAAACATATTGGGAAATAATCTAATTAAATCCGAATCCTAAATGATTATTACGGCTCTTGATGTGTAAATTATATGACGTTATTTAAATTTATTTTCCATGAATGCAATAATTACAAAAATAAAAATTATATCCAAGGACATTTTAGAAGGGTAAACAACGTTTGCGGGTTCGACAATTGCACCGCGTATATCTCAAGAACAAAAATAAAATATCCTCGCACAATGAATTTATTTTCTATAGCTACAAACTCGGTCATAATCATCAAATTGTAGATAATCAGAACTGTAATGCTGCTTTATGTGAATGTCATGGTATTACAAAGGATGTGTTTTGGACCAACTCAACAGAAACTTGATATTTTATACTGCAGAGATTTAATTTGAAATGTGTGCTAAAGCTTCCGATGTAACGATCCAGATCGGTATATGGGACAAATATAAAAAAGTTTATCTACACCAATAATAATAATAATAATAATAATAATAAGTATGAATAGAAATTGACAATCAAATCTAAAATACCGAAAATTATTCCTTAACAATATTGCTAAGGCAAGACAACGTTTGCCGGGCCCGCTAGTTAATTTATAAATATTTATGTATACCAAAAAGTAAAATGTTTTTATTGACTTTTTATCACAATCTTATTAACTAAATAGATAAAAACAACGAGTTCAGTGTCAGTACAGTGAAACTTTAATCTTAACCTAGGTCGCCATCATTTACACCAATATTGAGCTGGCACGACTATTACAGTCAACACCATACCTATCTATGTATGTATGTGTGTAATATTTATATATGTAGTATGTATGAACGTTCACGTTGGATATATCCACGTAATTATGCGGCGCTTGATTCTCCTATCGATATATTCCGCTGTCGCTTTGTTCGGGGTGGTGGTATTGGAGCGGTAGCAGATTCAGCCTTCATTTGATGTTCCTGCCCCAACTTGAGAGAATTGCCCAGAGTTGGATGTGAAATAATCGATGGTACAGCGGCATGCTTTGGCGTTAACACAGTAGGCGATTTATTTTTGCACATGCGGCGATCGAAGTACTCCTTGCATTTGATGATCATGGGATTATTTTTGCGATTCAAGTGCCAGATGGCGAATATACATGCCGCCAAGAGTATGAGAATAAAAACAACCAAAATAGGAACATAATTGAATGGTTCGGAGGATTCGTGTTGAGTGGATTCTGTGACTGTGGGCGGCACAGTGGGACGTTGTGTCGTGCGTATACTGGGCCGTATTGGGCGCATTGGAGTCAGAGTGCCTGCGCCTATAGCAATATCGGAACACGATCTAAATTCCTCCTGTTCACCACAACCAACAGCCCCCGTGCCATCGGGACAAATACCCCAATTGTTGCCAGCTACATATCGCCACTGTAGGACACACTGACTGCATGTTATCTCTAAAAAATAAAAAAAGATAAAAAATCATTTTGTAATATTAGTATTTTTCTTGTATACTCCTGTCAATATTATGCGCACTGTTTATGTGAAATTGCTCGCCTAAACATGAATGCATGTAATTTAAGTTATTTTCCATTTTCGAAGTTCAAATAAATTGTTAAGAATTACAGATACCTAAAACTATTTAAGAATGTCACTTTTAAATAAAAAAAAAATAAATAAGATGAGGGAGTTAAATAAGATTTATTTACTCTTATGAATATATTGTAATAAATCCATTCAAGCATGATAAGGTTTGGGAATTCCCGACTTTATTCCATTCTCGGGAAATCGGGAATTCAAAATTTCCATTCCCGTGACTTTTGACAACCTTTGTAAGTAAAAATATTAAAGGGTAGGGATGATATTATATTAATTAAATAATTAGAATTATAAAAAAATACGTTCTATGTCATTGTACAATAACATTTAAAAAGAAATAATTAAGAATTCATTTTCAGATAAAATTTTTTTGACATGTTTTTGGCAAAACATTGTATTAACAAACATATGAAGATTTTTTATTTCTTCAAATTTTGATGCCAAAATGTCCAGATATTGAAAATATTCTCTCACATTTAATGGAATTTTACTCACTTTATATAAAGCTTATTTCTTTATAAAAAAACTACTGTGACAAGGTTTTGATCATATAGAGGTTGACAAACAAAACAGAGGTTTCAAAACATGCACACCTTTGGAGAATCTTCATCACTACTAGATGACCAGACTTCATTGAAAACATAAATATCTTCTGTATCCACCTTTGCGTCTTTTTTGGCACATCCGTATTCCCCAAACTAGTTTATAAATAAACTTTAGTTTATAAATAAATTTTAAGTCACGTCGGTCACTTATTTCTATTTGTAATATCTGTGGAATTGAATGGTCGATGGAAGTTTGTATATCTTACAATGTTTTCAAGACAGCACCAACAATAATTTAAATGTATGACATGATTCTAGCAAAATAACCCTTCAATAGGACATTCAGAATAAATTTTCTCATGACGTTCGCCCTATCTGAAACAGTTGCTACAACATAGGTTTCAAAACATAATTCCAGCAGTTTTTCTTCAATAATTTTCCGAATTTCGAACCTGTCTATTATATAAATCGGTTTTAAAATGAGCACTTATACACATCCACTTATACACACATTAAAATCTCCCCTTGTAGATGGCGTATTATCGATAACAAATAATTTTTAATTCCGTATTAATATTTATTTAGAAATACAATTTCCCGTTTTCCCGGGAAATACTATGGAGAAATCCCGGGAATATCGATGTCAAAAAAATCGGGAATACCCGGGACGGGAATCACGCATGACTATCCATCCTTACTTCTATCTCTGTCCACGTATTTTTGTATACAAAGTACAGACCCATTTATTACACGCATGAGCTGAATTTTGGCACGTCTCATTTATTTGGATCAAGACCCGAAATTTGTCAGATCGAACGTAGCGTGCTGAATTGAGTCAACAATACAATTTCATACTTTTTTATACCCTCCACCACGATTTATCCACGCCCGTCTGCATTTGACGATAGAGTTTTGAATTTTGCAAATACATTGCTATTCCTCCTAATGTGTCCACTTTTTAGGGTAGCCCCCATATAACGGTATCCCTCAAAATTCTGTTTTTAAGCATTGCGTTTTTCAACCAAAATGGTTCTAATTTTATACTCTCTGAGCATAAAAACTATCAATATTGGCTATGTATTTGGATAGCCCCAATATAACGATACCCCAATATTCGGTATTTTGAAGCTTTTGGGTACGATTTTGAACCTAGTCAACAGTAATTTGGTATTTTGGGTTCTCACAGCTTAGAAAATCTTCCTAGCCCACATAACACGATAACCCCCCTCGCAGTTTTTGAAGTATTTATTTAAATTTTAGCATAATGAGATATATTTATGGAAAATATGTCAGAAGAATCCGACAGCTGACCCCTATAGAGGACACATTTGAACATAATAACTCCATTCATTAAAACATAAAAAAGATATTGAAATTGAATTTAGTTTTTAGTTTTTTTATTTAAAATTTATAAAAGGCCAATCATTAAAAAATGACAAATTGTATGAGGCTTGAAAGCAAAAAGTGTTCACACATACCCCTCTCTCACCTACAATTATTTCGTCTTTGCAGATCCTATCTAAAGTCTTGTGTATTGTTTTGTAAAATATTGGGAGGTCAAACATTGTGGTATTTTGTTTACGGCTCAAGAAAATAGACGCAGAAGGACTCGAGATAGAATGAGATCACGTTCTACAAAAATGTTCTTCATTCTTGTTGACTTAAGACATGTCGTCTCCAAATTAACCTGCAGTAGCCGCAAATAAAGATATATATATATATATATATATATATTTCTTTTTGAACTTTAGAGTTACAAGCAAAAAATCCATCATGCCATAACCCAAGAATTTGACACACCGCCAAAATGTTGTGTCGCAGTGTAATTAAAAACTTGTTCATCGTCAAAAAAATGTGTAATGTCATAAATTTTTTCTAAAGTGTTTGGATTTTAGTTTCAATTAACCAATTTTTTTCAATAAGACGGCGTTCGTTTATCCGAAATCGACTGTACTTTTAAATGTAAGGTGAAAACATCACGACATCCTTGTTTATGAAACTTTTCGTTAATTACCTGGAAGTTGTGCCTTTATTTCGTAAATTCTACTACCATTCCTTGGATAGAATCTTGTCTCCAAATCTCCGGGTGCAGGTTGGGCCGGTGATCCTGCCAGTATTTTTAAAAGATTACGATCTAAACAGTCTTGTTTTGCTTTGGGTTCTGGACACAATCGAAACTCGAAATATCTGCAAGAATAATGGAAAAATGTTAGTGTACTGCAACAAAAAAAAACGCCAACAGAAAGGTCATATTAAACTCGATTCCATACAGACCCCATGTGACTTGCTGTCAATTCCACACGAATAGTCATTTCAGCTCCCGGCGAATATCGCCGCACAATAACACCCTGACCCCACTGACCTCCGTGTTCGTGCGGCCGTGGCAGTGGCATGTCCCATGCATCGCCACACTCGCCACATTTTCCTCCGTTACGTTTCCACTGACGCGTAAAGCCACCACAATAGAGTTCGTGATCGTTGTAGTCGGGCGGTGTGTTGAAACCGTAACGCCATGCCGATGCTCGACTTGGCGGTTCAATCAAGCGACCATGGCCATTGCAGCCGGGTGAATTTATAACTACGACGACAGCGAAAAGAACAACAAAACGCCACATTACTTTGGATCGGTCATTATGAGTTCCAGCAAATTTCATCATTCCTTGAAGCGTGGCCGTCCTTCAAGCATCTGTAAGATTTTCAAACATAAAAATATAATTTATATAACAATACATCGATCGACAATACACTGAATATATATAGAAAAAATGCTTAACACAAAATTCGTAAGAGCGATGCCCTTTCTCGCACATCAGGTGTCACATTTGACAGTCACAATGGCATTATGCAGATTGAGTTTGGCCTTAGCGATACTTGCCTCCCTTGGAGTTATTATTTCTGAGAGTTAAATATATCGTATGCTGGGTATTGTTGGTGGGAAATTCCCAGTATTGTTGCCGAGAGTTTCATACAAACAGAATATTCCAACGTGATGGTTTCACAAAAATTTTCCCAACACTTTAGTGTTGCAAAGAAACTTTACTGTTAACAAATGTTTGTGATGATGTCATTTAAGGCAAAGGAAAAAACAAACCAAACAAAAACAGTGAAAGGGATACTTATTGGGAAAATTTAATTGAAATTGAACACCTGTCAACGAATTTCGTTTGTTCTTTTGCAAATACAAACAAATTTCGAAGATAAGAATTGCAATACATTTTTGAATTAAAATCGGAACATAATTTTTCTGTCTTCCGTGTATAAAATTAAACTGCAAACAAAAATAATTATATACAAGTTATGTCTGCTTAAGAACTTGCAAGAATGTACAAATTTTACGATAACGATAACAATTGTTCCTTTGTGATATCGAAGAAATAGTACAAATTAGTCAGCCAATCACACGAAATACTATAAGCCTTGTCTATAAAATACCAATTTACCAAAAAATCTGAAATAGAGATTCAATGTCTATCGAATGCACTCGATATGCATATTTTTTCGAAAACCATCAAATAAACAAACAAAAAACATCGAAACGCTTTTCAAATGCCACCTAATAGTTATGCAATTGTTATACCATAAAACTTAATAATTCTGTATGGCTCAATAGGTGACCACCATATAAACAAGTAGATATGTACGTGTCTACATTTGTTGATAATAAATTATGAAATAAAATTAGTTGTGTGTAAGGCACTAACATGGCGGGCACATATATTTGGTTATATGGGTTCCCTCAACACATTTCTTTTACATTTTTCTCTTATTGTAAAAATTATTATTGTGTGGTGTACGTTTCAAATCTTTATCTTGTAGGCTTGTTCGTATGAAAAAATAAAAGCGTTACCTATATTTTGGCCATACGCCTTATGAATACTATCGAAATACATCGAACCCCGAACAAGTTTTTACAATTTGTTCCTATATCGTTCCCCTGTTCTGTATAAGCTAATAAACACTCGTTCTGTGTGTGTGTGTATTGAAATTATTTTATATGGAAAAAATCAAAAAGTCATTACAAGAACATCAAGAAGGAATTAACCATGATCTGTTACATCTTCAAAGTACCAAAGGTCCAAATCGACTGCAAATTATATATATATATATATGTATATATATATATATATGAAGTTATATATGAATGATATAATTTATAAATATAATTTATTTGAGGTTATAATAGACTTACATAGAACTGGATCCTGTAGATATAAATTTTCAATTTGATAGCATATATGGACATTTACATAGAGAAGGTTTCATTAGTTTATTATTAAAAACCTTTGTAGTCGATTTGAACATATCGGTCCTTCAAACATATGTATGTTCCGTCTGCAAATTTCAAAAATGTATTATATCCTAAATAAAGTTTGAAAATTCATCATGAAAATCAAAATAATTATTATTTAATAATAAAAATTAAAAAAATATATTTTTTTGAACAATGTGCCAAACACTGTTTGCCGGCATAACACGTTGTTTTATAAGCACTGCATTTATTGTCTGAAGGTTTCCAGTACTATTTTCAAACATAACCCACGAAATGGAAACTATTGCCGTTTTCGTATTATTTGTATACCATTAGCATAATATTCACGTCGCAACCGTATGGCTCATTTTGGTTTATTGGCAGACTTGAACACGAAATCGTAAACGAGGAAGTCCAAGAATATACGTTAAAGTATCCCCACTTTTTTTGAATGCGGCATATCACGAAAATTGAATTATAAACAAAATTAACCCTCTGGAACCTACGAACAATACATAAAATTATTTAGAAATGTAATATATTTTTTCGAAGTTTACAAAATCAGAACACGATAAAAAGGAAAATGAATATCTTGACCTCTGACCTCTACCTTTGGGCAAAGGAAGATATGTAGAGCAATTAACATAAATTTATCATTCATGTTTGTTCCTTACATTCCGTCGGTTGCGGTGTCTATATTAGGGGAAGTGATTTTATTATTAAAATATTCGTTTTTTCGACAAAACACTATAATTATTACTTTGGCACCGAACATGCTAGTTCAGGTTAAATCATATTGAAATCTAGGTCATTATTTAAGCATTTGTATGTAAATTGCTCAATGAAAACAATAGCTACATTAACCCTGCGGTCAATAAACGGGTACATTTGTAAAATTTTTATTTAGCACTATATTAACGGATGTTGAATATACACATATTTTTACTAAAGTCAGCCAATTTGACTCTTATCAAAACATTTCATTTTTTTATACCCTTCACCACACTGTGGTACAGGGTATTATGTCTTTGTGCATATGTTTGTAACAGGCAAAAGGAAACGAGATAGACACATGGTTCCTTTTAAGAATATGCATAGAATCACTTTCTAAGTCGATTTATGCATGTCCGTCCGTCTGTCTGTCTGTCTGTGCATGTTAAATTGTAAACAAAGTACAGGTCGCATTTATGATCCGAATTGGATGAAATTTGGCATAGGTCACTTATTCGGCCCAAGGACGAACCCTATTGAAATTGGGAAAAATCGGTTCATATTTAGATATAGCTCCCATATATATATTTAACCGATTTAATGTAAACAGTCCCTATATATCTTTCGATTTGCACGAAATTTGGCACAGCCTAATCATTTAGGTCTAGAATTATGTCTGCCAAGTTTCGTGAAAATCGGTCCAGATTTAGATATAGCTTCCATATATAGTTTCGTCCGATTTCATGTAAATGGTGCACCAAAGTCCCTATATATCTTTCGATTTGCACGAAATTTGGCATAACGTACTGAATTAAGCCTAGAGTGATGTCTGCCAAGTTTCGAGAAAATCGGTCCAGATTTAGATATAGCTCCCATATATAGTTTCGTCCAATTTCATGTAAATGGCGCACCAAAGTCGCTATATATCTTTCGATTTGCACGAAATTTGGCATAACGTACTGAATTAGGTCCAGAATGATGTGTGTTAAATTTCCTGAAAATCGGTTCAGGTTTAGATATAGCTCCCATACATTTTTTCGTCCGATTTTAGGTAAATATTGCACCAAAGTCCCTATATATCGTTAGATTTGCACGAAATTTGGCATAGCGTACGGAATTAAGTCTAGAACGATGTGTGTAAAATTTCGTGAAAATCGGTTCAGATTTAGATATAGCTTTCATATATATTTTCGTCCGATTTTAGGTAAATAGTGCATCAATGTCCCTATATATCCTTCGATTTGCACGAAATTTGGGATAGCGTACTGAATTATGTCTGGAACGATGTGTGTTAAATTTCGTGAAAATAGGTTCAGATTTAGATATAGCTCCCATATATATTTTCGTCCGATTTTATGTAAATGGTGCAACAATGTCCCTATATATCCTTCGATTTGCACGAAATTTCGCATAGCATACTGAACTAAGTCTAGAACGATGTGTGTCAAATTTCGTGAAAATCGGTTCAGATTTAGATATAGCTCCCATATATATTTTCGTCCGATTTTGGATTTATAAGTAAATTTGGATTTATAAGTAAATAAAGAACTCAAAATGTGGCCGAATGCAAAAACCATACTGAAATAAGTGTAACCTATATTTCGATATTTCGCTTTAAATTTATTTACATTATTTTGTCCCATCGTAAGAAGCAACTCTATACCTGACCAAAATTTAGTATAGGTTGCAGAATGACATGTTTAATTTCATGTTAATGGTTCTTCAATAATGCGACGTCTGTTAGGATTCATCTGTTTAATATACCCACAGTGGTGAAGGGTATCATATAGTCGGCCCCGTCCGACTTTACTACTTTCCTTACTGGTTTTTTTGTATAAAAAAAACTATTTCAATTCTATTTAAATAAAATATTCGTTATTAGAAAAATCATAGAAAATGTTTTTGCATACAAACACTGTCCACCATAAGTTAGAGTGTATATTAATTTTTGTCATTTTGTCACCTTCTGTCTGTTGAAACCACCATATTGGAGTTAGAGTCGGTATTGGGAAGCTTTTGGGCTAATTTTTCTTCCTAATTGGCTGTAATTTGATCATTTGAGTTTCCATTGGGAATTAAATCTTCATATTAAAAATTATTAATATTGGTCCACTTTTTAGGTTTGTTCCCTAACGGTACCTCCCAAATTTCGTATTTAGTCGAGTTTAAAAACGAATTGTCTCTATTTTTATACCTTTAAGTAGAAATGGATATTTTATACAAATATGCTGAAGAAAATATAACGCTTGTTTGGGTGTTTCAGCATGACAATATCAAATATACATCGAAATATGTTACGGGAGTCAAAAATCTAGGTTTTATAATGGCCAGCACAATCATCAGTTCTTCACCCTTTAGCAAAATATTTGTGATATCATAGATAGCAAAATAAACCAGTGAGGAAAGTAGTAAAGTCGGACTGGGACTTCTATATGATACCCTTCACCACTTTGGCTATATTCTACATATGTATCCTATCAGACGGAGCCTTTTTGAAGGAACATTGACATTAAATTGAACGAAGTTAAACATGTGATCTTTATCCATATCTAAACCGACTAACATCAATCCCTATACATGTCATTGTGCAACCTTTGCTAAATTTTGTAAGTCGATTTAAAGCAAACTTGACACACGCTATTTTGTATACTACACGGTTTCATTTAATCTCATTCAGACATCCATTGATTACTTGCCAGAGATTAATTTATATTAAATTCAGTACGTTGTGTCAATCGGCCTAGCTATAGATCTTTATTGCACCATTTACTTAAAATCGGACGAAAATATGTATGTAAATCTGAACCGATTTTCACGAAACCTAGCACACAACATTCTAGACTTAATTCAGTACGCTATACCAAAAATCGTGGAAATCGAAAGATATATAAGGACGTTGGTACACCAATTACCTTAAATCAGACGAAAATTTATATGGGAGCTATATCTAAATCTGAACCGATTTTCACGAATCTATGCACCCATTATTCTAGACTTCATTTAGTACGCCATGCCAAGATTCGTACAAATCAAAAAATTTTCAGGGGCTTTCGTGCGCCCTTTACCTAAAATCGGGCGAAACTATATATGGTTGAATTATGATTTAATTCGTCTTAATTAAAAATTATCCAAAATAGCCGACCTTCGGGGATTTTATGGACAGGCGGAAAATTAGGCTAGCCAAATTTTTTTAACTGAACGGCCTTCGATTGGGGTTTTAAGACTTTCTCCTGTGGACAGGTGGAAAAATTGGCTACGCTATTAAAATTTCCTTTACATCAATTTTTTTCTTATATAGCCGGCCTTCGGCCGGGGATTTAAGACTTTCTTCAGAGACAACTTCAGAGGTCCATATCTCGGGAAATATGGATTTCCCCCATGAATGTCATATATTTTCGTGAAGAGATCTACCCGTGGTAAAAATTTCAGAAAAATCTGAGATGAAAAATTTTGTATTTATATTTTCTGTTTTATAAAAGTAAATAAATTAACTACAATTTTTGAAAAAACTTTCGCTATAACTTTTTTTATTATTGACTACGGAAAACTTAAGTATCAAAGGTCAACAAAAAGCGCATAAAAAAAGGGTTACAGGTCATTTATTAAGTTTTCAATTTCAGTTACTTTAGTTTTGACCACCAGTGTATATGTGTATGTGTGTGTCAAGGCTATGGCGTTAGTAGAATTTTTCACCGAAGCGGATGTAATTTGCGGCTAATGCAATATTTCAGCCAAACATGTTTGATGTAGATCTATATTATGTCTTGTACATCACTGCCATACAAATTCCCCGGTAACAATTTTAAGAAGTTTTGAATGCACACGAGTGCACCCTTAACGACGAATGTACGGCTTTACAGTAGTCTGTAGTCTATAACTATTCCCAAAATCTAATTGAAAAACCAGTAAGGAAAGTAGTAAAGTCGGACGGGGCAAACTATATGATACCCTTCACCACTATGGGTGTTTTTAATAGATGCATACTAACAGAAGGTCCACACAAAGTTTATTACGTTGTGTAAAATTGTGTAGCAATCTGCCTAACTTTGGGTCTTAAAATAGGACAATTTTCAGGAAACTTTACACACAACATTCTAGATTCAATTCAGTACACTATGTCAAATTTCGTGCAAAATTAAATCGGGCAAAAATATATGGGAGCTATATCTAAATCTGAACCGATTTTCACGAAACTTAACACAAATTCTTCTAAACTTAATTCAGTATGCTATGCCACATTTCGTGCAAATCGAAAGGGACTTTGGTGAACCATTTACATTAAATCGGTCGAACTTATATATGGGAGCTATATCTAAATCTGAACCGATTTTCAAGAAATTTTACACACATCATTCTATACGCACTGCCGAATTTCGGGCAAATCGGAAGATATATGGGTTCTTTGGTACACAATTTAAACGAAATCGGACAAAAATATTTATGGGAGCTATATCTAAATCTGAACCGATTTTCCCCAATTTCAATAGGGTTCGTCCTTGGGCCAAATAGACAAGCTGTGCCAAATTTCATCCAATTCGGATCATAAATGCGACCTGTACTTTGTTTACAATTTAACATGGACAGACAGACGGACAGACGGACGGACATGCATAAATCGACTTAGAAAGTGATTCTATGCATATTTTCAAAAGGAACCATGTGTCTATCTCGTTTCCTTTTGCCTGTTACAAACATATGCACAAAGACATAATACCCTTACCACAGTGTGGTGAAGGGTATAAATATAGCTCTCGAATGGGTTAAGATTTTATTACAACCAACATGTTCTCTCACATATGGTTCTACTACGATTAAACTTTCTGCCGTTTAAAGCTTTTTTGAAAAAAATTAAAATCTTCAAGCAAAACTGATCATTCAAGTGCACATGCGATGCTGGATGGAAACATTCACGTTTTTGTATATTTTTTTTATTGCGAATCTCACACACTTAACAGTAGTCTGTTGACATCAACAGCGCTCTGCGAACGCAGAACGCAATGAAACTATAAAATTCTATTCGTATAACCATAGGTTTTATTCCTTTCAATAGCCATCTTTCACATAAATAAAAAAAAGACGTTATTTTTGGAAACATTAATATGTTCAAACATTGTCGACCGCGATCAGAAAAGAGTTTCAAACATCATGAATACATACATACACATTCAATATTTATTTCGAACATTGATGACTCATGAACCTATTCCCAGTAAATAATAACTTTAACTAAAACTCGATTACTCTTGGCAATAAAAAAAGTAAAGTAACGAAAACAAAGAAACGAGTTTTTTTGTTTGCTTTTGAAAAGAGATTCAGGCAATACATCGACGCCAAGCATGGATGCTGGTAAACAAATCTCGAAAGTGTGTTCCAGTTTGCAATTTTATAAGCAATTTTTGATGACTATATTATACACAGAACACAAAATTAAAATTAAATTTGTAGAATAGACTCTAGATGTGTATCCCCGTTACGACTGACATTTCTTCAATAACATTAAAATTAAAATATTTATCAATAAATTATTATATTACTACAAATATATACTTTATGTTGATACTTTCAGGTGAATATTTCGAGGTGTTGCAGACGGAATGACAAATTTAGTATAAACCAGTAAGGAAAGTAGTAAAGTCGGACTGGGCCGACTATACAGATGTATCCTAAGATGTATCATATCGATGCACCAATTACATAAAACCGGACGAAAATATATATGGGAGCTACATTTAAATCTGAACCCATTTTCACGAAATTTAGCTCACGTCATTTTAAACTTAATTCAGTACGCTATGACAAATTTCGTGCAAATGGAATGATTTTCAAAGACTTTGGTGCACCATTTACCTAAAATCGGGCGACTATATATATATATATATATATATATATGGGAGCTTTATATACATCTGAACCGATTTTCATGAAACTTGGCACACATTATTATAGACGCAATTCAACACGCTATGCCAAATTTCGTGCAAAGATATATAGGGTCTTAAAAGCACCAATTACCTTAGATGAAAATATATGTGGAATCTATATCCAAATTTGAACCGATTTCAACGAAACTTTTCACAGGTTGAGTTATACTAATTTCAGTATGTTTTGTTCCTTCAATCATATATTGGTTCATTGGTGTGTCAATTACTTAAAATCAATCGATCTATACAATATTAGAACTTTGGTACATTATTTACATTAAATCTGACGGAAATATATATATATATATGAACCGATTTTCACGAAACTCAGCACACATCATTCCAGGAAACTTGGCATAAAGCACTCTAAGCTCTATTAAGTACGTTATGCCAAATTTCGTGCAAATCGAAATATATGTAGGGACTTTGGTGCATCACTTTCATAAAATCGGACGAAACTATATATGGGAGCTATATCTAAATCTGGACCGATTTTCACGAAACTTGGCAGACATCACTCTAAGCTCAATTAAGTACGTTTTGCCAAATTTCTTGCAAATCGAAATATATATAGGGACTTTGGTGCACCATTTACATAAAATCGGACGAAAATATATATGGGAGCTATATCTAAATCTGGACCGATTTTCAGGAAACTTGGCAGACATCATTCTAGGCTTAATTCATTACGCTGTGCCAAATTTCGTGCAAATCGAACGATATATAGGGACTTTGGTGCACCATTTAACTTAAATCGGACGAAAATATATATGGGAGCTATATCTAAATCTGAACCGATTTTTCTCAATTTCAATAGGGTTCGTCCCTGGGCCAAATAAGTGAACTGTGCCAAATTTCATCCAAATCGGATCATAAATGCGACCTGTACTTTGTTCACAAAAATACATGGACGGACGGGCGGACAGACGGGCAGGCGTAAATCGACTCAGAAAGTGATTCTATGCATATGCTCAAAAGTAACTATGGGTCTATCTCGATTCCTTTTGCCTGTTACAAACATATGCACAAAGACATAATACCCTGTACCACAGTGTGGTGAAGGGTATAAAAACGATAGAGAGTCATACGCCTATACATATGTAACTTGTTCCAGTATTTTACTATATTTTTACCAGCCTCAGGCTACACGACTACACCCGTGCTCCTTTGAGAGTAATTTGTTTTTTTTAAAACGGCATAAAAGAACGACATTCAACCCGACCCGTTTTTATACCCTTCATTCCATTCGGAATGAAAGGTCCCCGTTCCCGTACTGCAAAAATCTACTATTTTTTACTACGATAAACATTTTTCCTTTATTATAACGAAGAAAATAGTAAAATCTGAACTCTGAAAAATAGTAAAAAACTAGATGTATATCGTATTTACACTAGTACACTTCCTTCTTTATAGGTCACGATTACACAATCACCATTACCCGTTTTCCATAGCGTCATTCTTACATCTTTAAAATGTGAATTGTTACTGTTTAAGAGCAAACACTTATAGCTATATAAATATATATATATATATATGTACTATATACAAACACGCACATCATTCATCAAATAAAAGTGTTTTTATATTTACGTTCCGTACCAAATTTGCTTCCCTAAAAAAATACTTTTATTCGTTCAACTATGTATGTCAACATTTCATAGCATGTCAAAAGAAAATTTTCGTTGTAATTAAAAAATACAACAAACTTATGAAACTTTATACCTACAGCTTTATTACACAATCCTACCATTACTTCCTAGTTCAGTGCAGATCGTCGTTACAACAACCGGTATTAATCTAGATTTCGATGACAAACATTTTCTAAGAATTCATAGCAGATACTTCTTTGCACATTGCAATTGATTATGTCAATTAAAAACAAAATATAAATACTACTATGTATATTATTAATTTTAAATTATTATTATTTTTTATTTAATTACAATTAAGTGCAGAATGCTCACATATTTATTTTTTTCACAATTAAAGAAAATTTGGATTTTTATGGTTGACATAAGAAAAAAATAAACTCTGATGCATTTATGTAGAATTCCACTTTTTTTGGTATTCATGTCTTTACAGTGTATCATCAGTTTTGCACGATACTCTACGTTTATAACAACATCCCATATTAAACAAAAACTTCCACCAAAACCATCTCCAAATAAAACCAACTAAAATGTTTTCATTTCTCACTGAAGTTTATTGACACGAAGGTGGGACGTCAATGTAGCCATAAAGAGTAATATCTGTGCTAAATATGCCAAAATCGAGTGTATATATTTAAGGTGAAATTTGTAAAGATGCTAAAAAGAAAGTAAATGAAATACTGATACAAAACTCTTCTGCGATATGTATTTAAACGCTAATTCATTTCCGATTATGAATGTTTTATAAATATTAAAATATACATATTTATAAAAAAATGTATACCGGTGAGTCCACTGGTGCGATGCGACATTTGCTCTGTTGCAAAAATAAACTTATCGTAACCGATCGACTCGAATTTATTTTGGAAAAATTAAAAATATATTTTTTTTTTAATTTACAGATGGCTACAAACATATTAGGTTAGGTTAGGTTGAAAAGAGGGGTGGATGATACCACCACATGTCCAACATGAGAAGGACATACACTTAAGCCATACGAGGCCTGTTGTGCGCTCTAGATGTGCGGAGAAAGTACAAATCAATAATTAGTGAAAGTGTATGTTAATAAAGAAAAACATTTGGGTTTGATTCCCTATGAATCTAGGAATTCAGTGTTTTTTTTTTTTTTTGAACTCCTTCAGTCTTTTCCATTCACACCCCCTCAGATCGCTTAGTCCGTGAAGAGTGTCATTTTCCAAGAGTTGTCATTATCCCAAAGGATTTTGTGGGTCTCATGTGCCCATTCCCTCATTTCTTGGCGTGTTTCGTTAAAGGGTTTGGCGGTATACACCTCTATTGTGGGTAGTGCAATGGCACTCCTGGCTAGTTGATTTGCTATCTCGTTGCCTATGATTCCTTGGTGACCCGGTACCCATATAATTCGTACAGGTCCTTGTTGTGAGAAATCATTAATGGTTTTTATACATTCCAGTAAAGTTTTGGATTTAACTGTTCTGGAAGATATTGCCTTTATATCTTGCTTGCTGTCCGTAATAATATTTACTGTATTTTGTCTTTGGTTTGAAATTAACCAGTTAAGACACTCTGTTATAGCTTGAACCTCCGCCTGTAAGATCGTGCTGTGATCTGTAAGACGAAGAGAGATTTCGGTACCGGTTCTTCGATAAAAAGTCCCAGTCCAGTTTTTCCTCCTAGTCGAGAGCCATCCATGTAGCAACAGTTACCAGGCGGCATCTGAACTAGAGTTCCGCTATTCCATTCTTCTCTATCTGGTATTATAGTTTCGCACCGTGTCACTGCTCTTGTTTCAGGTATACGGTCTGAATCAAAGATATTGAATGTCGACTCATTTGTTGTCCGGTGTCTATCCACTCGTCCATTGTTTTAAGTCTTAAAACTGCAACAACATATTAAATCAAAAAATAACTGTTGCTTTTCGAGTGTCGGCAAAGACCAGTTTTATTAAATTTTCATTGTTTTTATCCCTAATGAATATAAGCCCCCAATGTGGCCAGTATCAATTATGGTCCGTTATTTTACAATTATGTTGCGTTCTCTTAGGAGTGGGGACTTTGTTACATTTTGCAATTAACTTTATTTACAATCAAGTAAAAAGACGGTTAAGTTCGATTGTTACAATTTTTTTCTTCATTCCATGAGGTGGACATTAAAAAAGCGTATGTTAAGCTTAGAACCTGATAAAAAGACTATGTAAAATCTACTTCTGTTACTGAAATTTGGCTGAAATCCTCAAAATATCGAAAATGCGGTGGACCCATAAATGGGTACTATATCTAAAAATGGACAGATGTCAACATTTTTCGCCAATAATGCCTTGTTAGAGTTATTTCGGGTTGAAAATGCTAAACCCTTAAAAATATCGAAAATATTAATGGGTAGAGGTCTATACCAAACCGATATGGTATAACTCACGAAACACTCCACTTCAAGAAAATGAGGACAAAAACTCCTGACGAATATCCGAAAATGTTGCAAACGGAATGACAAATTTAATATACCCTTCACCCTATAGTGTGGGGTATAAAAATTCATTGATTTGTGGCTTATATGTGGTTTATCTCATTTTGTGGCTCTTTGCAAATGAAAGAAGTGAAGGAGAAAAGAAACCTCCAAATAAATATAGAAATCATAAGAATTCGAGATCAGTGTTATGATAAGGTATTGAGGTTTTACAAATTACTCATTCGACATTTTAAGTGATAATAGTAATACTAAATAATAAGTCCAGCAAATTTCAATTCAATCAAAAATATATATCTACTAGCGGGCCCGGCAAACGTTGTCTTGCCTTAGCAATATTGTTAAGGAATAATTTTCAGTATTTTAGATTTGTTTTTCAATTTCTATTCATACTTATTATTATTATTATTATTATTGGTGTAGATAAACTTTTTTATATTTGTCCCATATACCGATCTGGATCGTTACATCGGAAGCTTTAGCACACATTTCAAATTAAATCTCTGCAGTATAAAATATCAAGTTTCTGTTGAGTTGGTCCAAAACACATCCTTTGTAATACCATGACATTCACATAAAGCAGCATTACAGTTCTGATTATCTACAATTTGATGATTATGACCGAGTTTGTAGCTATAGAAAATAAATTCATTGTGCGAGGATATTTTATTTTTGTTCTTGAGATATACGCGGTGCAATTGTCGAACCCGCAAACGTTGTTTACCCTTCTAAAATGTCCTTGGATATAATTTTTATTTTTGTAATTATTGCATTCATGGAAAATAAATTTAAATAACGTCATATAATTTACACATCAAGAGCCGTAATAATCATTTAGGATTCGGATTTAATTAGATTATTTCCCAATATGTTTATACGACTTCCACATAATGTTAGCCCTGTGCTATGTAAGCTTTTTATACCTTTCGCCATAAGGTAAATGGTATACTAAATTTATCATTCCTTTGCAACACTGGAGACCCCAGAAAGAATATGTATATATAATTGATCAAAATAAAAATCTATGTCGAAATCACGATAGTGATTAGAATATTAAAGATAGAGATTTGATTGGATGTTTTGTAATGAAAATGAGATATATAGATCTGTAATTTGGTACTTTTGGCTATATCGGCCCAATTTTTATGATAGCTCCCATATAACGGTGCTCCGTATTTTAGGGTGTTTGGCTGATTCGGTTATAATTTATTTTGAATTGTCATATGGTAGCAAATCCTTCTACCAAAAACTATGAATATTGGTTCAATTTTTTAAATATCCCCCTATAACGGTACCGCCATTAGTGTTTTGGTGTTTATACACGTTTTTAACCAATTAGATGTAATTAGATACAATGAGTTTCCATCGGGTAACAAATCTACTTACCAAATGTTATCGATCTATTTTTTTAGGATAGCCTCCACAATCCCCGAACGACCACTGGTATAAAAGTTTGGTCCGGTCGAACTTAACGACGTTTTTACTTGTTATTAGATGTCCTCATTTTATGTATCGGTAATTGAAATGTTGAGGTATGTTGAGGACTCTATGTTATAATATATGTTATTGACGAAGGTTTTGGTATTACCTTTACATTAAATATTATGCCTATTATGGATTTTTATATTGATGGTTTACCGATATATACTATTTACAATATCAAACTTCTAAGGAGTAATAACAATGTATGTGTAAAATGTCAAAGCTCCATATATTTGTTTATATTACTGGTTTATAGTTAGTAGTTCTCATTCGAGTTTAATAATCGAACTTTGCATTGAAAAGAGAAAAAAATGGATTCAAAATATCTTGTTATATTAGTTAACTATGACTATGATATGAAAACTCCGTTCAGCCGTTCTCTAGTTTTAGCGAGACTAACGAACAGCAACATGTTCCTATATTATTTTAAAACAAAATAATCTAGGCATGGATCTTAAAATCAAAATTCTACGAATGGATACAAACTCGATTCAGAATGTCTTCTAATTTTCCATCCTTGCATTTGTCCCAAAATTTACGTTCATTCTATGTGAAATATGTACGTATGATGATCGCGTGTGTATTCAATAATATACTTTTCATTTTTTTGTATTCTCACATAAAATATTTTCAATACTATTGGAAAAAAATATTAATTGGAAAAAAATAAAATATTTTGAAAATTTTCAATAATTGACAAATTTAATCTCAAAGGAATAATACGCTACCAATTTTTGACCAAATGATCTCAAAATAAAACTACGACATGGTGCAATCAAAATAGCTCGATACAGTATTTTTCGGTTAATTGCACATCAAAATTTGCACAATTTTTTGTTCAATTAACCGAGGAACCAATTATCCGATACCCGCTTAATTGAACTGTTTGTTCAATTACAGAAATCACAAATTAAAGACTTACGCGCACAACTTACATAAAAACGGAAGAAAATATATATGGGAGCTATATCTAGATCTGAACCGATTTTCACGAAACTTAGCACAAATCATCCTAAACTTAATTCAGTATGCTATGCAAAATTGCCCGCAACTCAAAAAAAAAATTAGAAAATATATATGGAGGCTATATCTAAATCTGAACAAATTTACAGAAACTTAGCACACCTCATTCTAGACTTTTTCAGTACGCTATGCCAAATTACGTGCAAATCGAATGTTATAAAGGGACTGTGGTGCACCATTTACATTAAATTGGCAGAAGAAATATATGGGAGCGATATATCTAAATCTGACCCGATTTCCACGAAACTTAAGACACGTCATATACGCTACGCAAAATTTCGTGCAAATCAAAACATCTGAAATTTAGCACACAATATCCTAGTCAAATGCTATGCAAAATTTCGTAAAAATCGAAAAATATATAGGGACTTCGGTGCACCATTTACATAAAATTGGACGAATATATATATTTATATATAAGAGAGCTATATGTAAATTTTAACCTATTTTTCTCAATTTCAATAGGGTTCGTCCTTGGGCCGGATTATAAATGCGACCTGTAAATTTTTTACAATTTAACATTAACAGACGGACGGAAATGCATAAATCGACTCTGAAAGTAATTCTATGCATATTATCAAAAGGAACCATGGGTCTATAAAAATATCAGATTATTTTTCAACAATAATGCAATTAACCGGTGAAAAATAAGAGGAAATTTATTTTTGATGACATGAATTTAGAGATTAATTATCCGAGGAAATTTACATGTACATTTTGTTGAACCATCATGTGGTTCAATTAAGCGGGGAAACCAATTAACCGTAGGGTCAATTAACCGAAAAATACTGTACTAAATTCGTGGAAATGCAAATATGCTTCATAATATTTGTTTGCAAATTTTTCGCGGTTTTCGATTTTTTCTCACCTTTTAAACCTTCCCTAGACCTCCACGAACATTTCAAGACTAAGATAAGAAAAATCCGTTCAGGCGTTTTCGAGTTTTAGCGAGACTAACGAACAACAATTCATTTTTATATACAGTGGTGGTCACAGAATTAAAACATTTACTGTGGTAAACATTTTTTGATCAGCCCTCGATTCGTTTGAAGTATTTTTGACAAATTTTTTAATTCAGAACACTTCGATATACTGCACTTAAGAGATTTAGTGTGAAAATAGAAAATTATTGCATGCAATTTTTCCATAAATAACGGTTTTTATGAAAATACATCGACTTTGAAGTGGCCATATAATTAAAACAATAAAAAATTCTCAAAATAAATAAATATTTGAAATAAAAACTCAAAAAATGGGAACTAACCTAAAGGAACGATTCAATTTCAGTAGCCTTTACTGAAGATGGCCGGAATATTTTTGCAGTATGTGAGAAAAAATCGATTGATATTGGTATTTATTATAACAAATCGACTGTTCGAGTAGTACAGAATATATTTTATCAAAAAATATATCTGTAAGAACAAAACGAACAGAGTTCAACGTCTAGGTTGACGAGTAAAAGTTTCTGGCACACATTTTACACATACATTGTTATTACTCCTTAGAAGTTTGATATTGTAAATGGTATATATCGGTAAACCATCAATATAAAAAATGCATAATAGGCATAATATCTAATGTGAAGGTAATACCAAAACCTTCGTCAATAACATATATTATAACATATAGTCCTCAAAATACCTCAACATGTCAATTACCGATACATAAAATGAGGACATCTAATAACAAGTAAAAACGTCGTTAAGTTCGACCGGGCCAAACTTTTATACCAGTGGTCGTTCGGGGATTGTGGAGGCTATCCTAAAAAAATAGATCGATAACATTTGGTAAGTAGATTTGTTACCCGATGGAAACTCATTGTATCTAATTACATCTAATTGGTTAAAAACGTGTATAAACACCAAAACACTAATGGCGGTACCGTTATAGGGGGATATTTAAAAAATTGAACCAATATTCATAGTTTTTGGTAGAAAGATTTGCTACCATATGACAATTCAAAATAAATTATAACCGAATCAGCCAAACACCCTAAAATACGGAGCACCGTTATATGGGAGCTATCATAAAAATTGGGCCGATATAGCCAAAAGTACCAAATTACAGATCTATATATCTCATTTTCATTACAAAACATCCAATCAAATCTCTATCTTTAATATTCTAATCACTATCGTGATTTCGACATAGATTTTTATTTTGATCAATTATATATACATATTCTTTCTGGGGTCTCCAGTGTTGCAAAGGAATGATAAATTTAGTATACCATTTACCTTATGGCGAAAGGTATAAAAAGCTTACATAGCACAGGGCTAACATTATGTGGAAGTCGTATAAACATATTGGGAAATAATCTAATTAAATCCGAATCCTAAATGATTATTACGGCTCTTGATGTGTAAATTATATGACGTTATTTAAATTTATTTTCCATGAATGCAATAATTACAAAAATAAAAATTATATCCAAGGACATTTTAGAAGGGTAAACAACGTTTGCGGGTTCGACAATTGCACCGCGTATATCTCAAGAACAAAAATAAAATATCCTCGCACAATGAATTTATTTTCTATAGCTACAAACTCGGTCATAATCATCAAATTGTAGATAATCAGAACTGTAATGCTGCTTTATGTGAATGTCATGGTATTACAAAGGATGTGTTTTGGACCAACCCAACAGAAACTTGATATTTTATACTGCAGATATTTTATACTGTGTGCTATAGCTTCCGATGTAACGATCCAGATCGATATATGGGACAAATATAAAAAAGTTTATCTACACCAATCAAGGTGTATTTAATAAGGTGTAAGTGACAATCATATGGTTTCAAACTTTTTTCTTTATTGTTTATAAAGTAAATTGTCAAAAACATTTTCAAGATTACATTTCGATTTCAAAAATGTTTTTTTAGGTTTTTTTAATAATAAAAATTCATGAAAACTACATTCATAGAGGGGGACGAAAAGGAAACTTAGGCTCGGTTATAACCCCGTTCTCCGATTGGTCCACATATTTTATGTTATGTGTGGAAATCTGTCCAGAAACTCCAGTTACTCATAAAATAGAGGAGATTATGTTAGCCTATATTGGAATCGGCACCTTGATTGATGATTTAGTCTTTGGCCGGGGATTTACGTCCTTCAATTTTCTTTAAGAAGGCAAGAAGCCACTCCATAAAAAATAGATTGTAATCCACAATACAAACAATATCACAAGGAGCCATGGACTAATTGTGGGTAACATAAAATTAATCGCGACCATGTCTTAAACTTTATTTTTCTCTGACCTAAAACCGCCAATAACCTAAGAATACACAAATTCATCAATTATTCCTGAAACAATAGTTCTTGACAAAAATAAATTAATAATTGTTTTTGTTTATTTTTGTCAAAAACTTATTGTCAGCATGACAATTTAATTTCTATAACAACAATGTTCTTTTTGTAACATATTTGTTGTTGTATCTGATGCATACACCTTATTAATTACACCTTGACACCAATAATTTTCATGCATTTCATTCTTAGCCAAAATTGTTTATGCAAGTATGAATAGAAATTGAAAAACAAATCTAAAATACCGAAAATTATTCCTTAACAATATTGCTAAGGCAAGACAACGTTTGCCGGGCCCGCTAGTATATATATATAGTATATATCTTTGTTTATGTATACATACACAATAATACACCGTTGATATAATAAAACAAGTACATACTACATTCGATTTTAAAACATCCCCAGCATTTTATAGCCACGGAATGCTTTATTTGACATTTCCATGTTGCTGGATGAATTCAATGGAGTACGTTCAAGTCTTGGAAGACAAATTATTGCAATTTAAATGAATGGCGGTCAATCGACGAAGACTTGCGAATAATTTTGATCAACAGTGTGATGGATAACATTTTTGAACTTATTCAAAATAAGGGAGGCCCTACCCATTATTTATAAAAGTTATTTTATTTTATTTAAGTTTTAAAAAATAAATTTTTCTAATTTTGTAAAAGTGCGTCTATAGTTATGCAACACCAGCAATTTTGAAAGTGCAGAATTCGGCGAAACCATAAAGAATAAATTAATTATTTTTGTTGAATAATATGTGTTTTTGATCGTTTTATTGTGAACAATAACTTAATGGGTCCATTTTATTTCTCAACTAACATACCAATTGAATTAAGGGTGCGTCTATAGTTATGATACGTAGTGTATATGTACATAAAAAACATATTGAGCTAAATATATTAGGCAGAGAGCCATCAGTTACGATCAATAAACATTCCACTACACAAACAAATTGTGACAGTAATATGAACGTGAGATTGACCGTTGTGTTTTGGATTTGAAGGATTTTCATTTAGTTAACCAGTAAGGAAAGTAGTAAAGTCGGGCCGGGCCGACTATATGATACCCTTCACCACTTTGAGTATATTCTACATATGTATCCCAACAGACGACGCGTTTTTGTTATATATCTATATCTGAACCGATTTCAGGGAAAATTGCCAGAGACTAATTTATATTACTTCAGTACGTTGTGTCATTCGGCCTTGCTATGGATCTTTTCACGCAGCTTAGCAACATCATTTTAGACTTAATTCAGTACTTCAGTAATGTTGGCGGTTTATTTGGGATACCATTTGTATTTTGTTTTTATAAAAAACAACTATTTATTAGTGGGGAATGTATGACATTGATTGCCGAGAAGCTATTGCTTCTATACAAAAAACCTTTCAAACCCAAATGTCTCTTGTTGGAGCTATATCTAAATCTGAACTGATTTTCATGAAACTTAGCACAAATTATTATAGACCCAAATGCCAGTACGCTGTGCCCAATTTCGTGCAAATCGAAAGATATATTGGGTCTTTGGTACACCAATTACCTTAAATCGGATGAAAATATATATGGGAGCTAAATCTAAATTTGTACCGATTGTCACGAAACTTTGCACACATCATTCTAAACCTAATTTAGTACGCTATGCCAAATTTCGTGCAAATCGAAAGATATATAGGGACTTTTGTACACAATTTACCGAAGATATATTGGAGCTATATCTAAATCCAAACCTTCTTCATTACGCTGTGCCAAATTTCGTGCAAATCGAACGATATATAGGGACTTTGGTACACAATTTACCTTAAATCGGCCGAAAATATATATGGGAGGTATATCTAAATCTGAAACGATTTTCACGAAACTTGGCATACATCATTCCAGACCTTATTCATTACGCTGTGCCAAATTTCGTGCAAATCGAAAGATATATAGGGGTTTTGGTACACAATTTACCATAAATCGGACGAAGATATACATGGGAGCTATATCTAAATCTGAACCGATTTTTATGAAATTTTACACACATCATTCTAGATCTAATTCATTACGCCGTGCCAATTTTCATGCAAATCGAAAGATATATAGGGACCGTTTACATTAAATCGGACGAAAATATATAAGGGAGCTATATCTAAATCTGAACCCATTTTTCCGAATTTCAATAGGGTTCGTCCTTGGGCCAAACAAATGAGCTGTGCCAAATTTCATCCAATTCGGATCATAAATGCGACCTGTACTTTGTTTACAATTTAACATCTACAAACGGACGGACGGACATGCATAAATCGACTCAGAAAGTGATTCTATGCATATTCTCAAAAGGAACCATGGGTCTATCTCGATTATTTTTGCCTGTTACAAACATATGCACAAAGACATAATACTTTGTACAACAGTGTGGTGAAGGGTATAAAAATGTTTACCATTCTCTCATATCGATATTGGCGGCGATAGGTTTACTAATTACTGAAACATGCAACTTTTATCTTATTTTATTCAATGGCATGACTACCCAATAACTCCGTATTTGAAGTGTTTTGTTTTTCAAGCTAATCGTTTTCAATCGAATATTTTAAACATAAACCTGGGTCAATAGTAACGCACTCCAATTTGTACGAAACGAATTTAACAGAAGCACACGGTTAATTATATAAACAGTAACATAACGTATACATCATTGGAACCTTTTCTGTTTTGTATCTGAATACATTGCTTAGCATTTTAGGATTTTGAACCCTACAAACGATTCAAATGCATCGAGACCAATCTTATCTACGAAACAAATCCAAAATGTTTGTAATAAAGCATGTCATTTCTATCCATGGAGATAAAAACTGTGCACAAACGCATCGAATTCAATTTCAATCCGTAGAAATTAAAACGTAAACAATTTTATTTACTTGGTCTCCTTTGTCGTGCTTTTCAAGTTCGCATCAAAACAAGCATACATATTTCACTTTCCCCTGTAATGTTGGCAGACAGTTAACAGTCGGTGCGTTTACAACTCGAACGAAAACGAAACTCTTTCCGTATACTTAACCCATTAGTATTCTGATGTCGATGAAATAGTACAATAAAGTCCATCGGCTGTCTGTTGCAACACTTAACCAACAGCCAACAATCATTTGTATGGCCATACTTCATACATACATAAACATAAAGCCCGACATATTTATACCAAACTTTTTCACTGCTACATACATTAAATTACATGTCGGCTATTTCACTTTAAACATTTTTATTTTAATTATAACACTCGTATCTACATATCTAAAACGTCTCTATGGCTTCATCCATTACATTCACTTACACCACAAAGAAACACTCAGCTCTGGTTATATTTAATTGTTATCGTGGTTTTTGTTTATTTAAAAAGAAATATGTTGCAAAATTTGATTTAGTTATTAAGAATGAGGGTGTTTTTAACCGTTGAAATTTACACCAAAAACGCTTTGCTATCGAGAATAGCTTTCACCAAAAATAAATTTTAAAAAATATCACTGCGGATTTTCTACTCTTTTTAGTTACGTGCGATCGGTTTAAGCCACAGATGTATACTGCTCAAGCTTTGCGGCCAGTAACTGGTTTTTTTCTTACTTCTTGGGTTTCGACCAACAAAGACAACAGCCATAGCACCAGCGACACGAAGTGCGTGTTTGTAGCAGCGATGAGACACAATAATAAACGTACGAAATGCTACAAAAATTGTATAGGGTAGAGTGTAAGTATTCGGTTAAAAGACTAGGAGTATTTCGAGAAATGCGCTTACAATATTATTTATGTAATTTATATATAAGTAATTTAGACATGACAGAAGTACTGCCGAGTAAGTTTATAACGAACACCGCTTATAACGAACTTTGTATATAGATATAACTCCCATATATGTTTTCGTACAATTTCACCTAAGCAGTGCACCATTATGCACTAATGCACTAGTAGTTATGATTTAGTTGCCTTGTACAAAGCTGCACTTTGGATTTACCTACCCAAAATACAATTCATACCTGCACATTTAAGATAACAGCTCGGAATAGTTGTACTTCCCCCTCTCATAACTTAAAATGCTTACATTTAGCTGCACAGGGAATATCAAACTAATAAAACAGTCTTAATTTTTTAAAAATCGCCCCAAACCAAACAAAATTGCTATTGTTTTTAATCCAGTAAATGCATTAGAAACAGTTATCTTTCTATTTAGGTATTAGATACTTAGCATTGACCGCGTGTTACAGAAACTTTTTATACAGTCATTTCATTTACGTGCACGTTGAGGTAGGTAAGAGATTTCAGATATCTGCACTTTTGACTTTCCTGCACAGAAATAACTTTTAAGACGAAATTTTGCACAGCGTACCGAACTATGTCTGGAATGACATGTGCTAAATTTGATTTAAATCTTTAAATCGGCTCCCATATATATTTTCTTCCGTTCTTTTATTTTGGACAACATTTGCTTGATTGTGAAGATTACTTCAAATCGATAAAGATTTACATGCAGCTCTCATACATAATTTTGTTTTTGATTTCCTACAAATTTTGATTAGGTTTCAGTATGACATGTATATGAATTTATTAAAATAGTTTTATATATCAATATAGATCACATACTTAATTTCATCCAATTTCATGTCAATGATCCTTCAAAGATACAAGTCTATTATATAGAAAGGTTACAGTACATATACGAACAAAATTATTAGAGGGCGTTTATTATGCTTAGTACATTACTTTAAGAATCTTAGAAGCATCTCTTGTATATACCCAATGGGGTAAAGGGTATCATATAGTCATACCCGTCCGACGTATGATACATACTTTCCTTTCTGGGTTTTTATTTTAAAATTCCTATGTAATGAGAGGCATTTTTGCCAAGTATTTACAGTTCTTATGTCATTGCTATAGATCCACCTTGTGACCTGTTAGGTACAATCATATGTACAAGGTCATAATATTCTGCACCACAGTGTGGTGTAGGGTATAATAAATCGTACCCAATCAAAATAAGTTCATCATCACTGTTATAGTACATTGCCTTCACTATTTATTATGTACTGCATGTGGTTTTTTTTTATTTCATGCTTCGGTTCATACAAACTCTATCCGACTTCTGCTACATGTATTCACAGTTTTTTACTCTCGCGACACTGAGTCACATTCCCACAAGAGAGTGATCCAATAAAATCACGTTTTTTTTCATATCAATAAAAGGCATCCACATAAACTAGTCCAAAGTTATCGAAATCAACTGGAATTAATTGGAATTATGTACTATCAACTTCGGTATAATTATTACAAGTGTCATATTCTGTTCGACTTCCCTTGTTCGACTTTTAAACGGCTTTTACATTAGCACTTTTTGCCGGGTTAACCTTCTCCATGAGGGTTTATTTGACATATATGTAATGAAATTGACAAGTTAGATCTACTGGATTTAATAAATCCGGTACAATGTAAACGTACTATTAGGGGGTTTTCAAAAAACAAAAATCAGGGTTCAAAAACATGTTTCTTAATGCATCTCCTAAATCTTTTTTCGGCTTTTAGGGGTTTATCAAAAAAAAAAAATCAGGGTTCAAAAACCGGGTTTTAATGTATCTCCCAAACGGTATGAGATAAACTAATATGTTCCATTTCTTTGATCAAAATTGCAAGTACTATGCGACCTTAGTTATCCATGCATCGATTACATTTTTTAAATAAGCAGTCGTGTATGGAAAATATTTGGAATATGCGATCCAATATTTCTTTGTTGTGAGTATTGTATTTAAATTTTAATTCAATTCAAATAAGTTTGCCTAAAATCCTTGTACACTTGAACACCTTCATCTGAAACCCCATAAAGTATATATATAAGTATTAAAAGTGAGGTATATTGGTTCAAGTTTTGATATAGTAGTCTCTATATAAAGGTCCCGAATTATTGTCGTTATTTTAAGTGTTTTAATCGCATTTCCAACCGAAGAGGCTCTAATTTGGCATTCTAGGTTCATATTTATAGCCAGAAATTTGTCAATTCAATATTTTGATACATAAATATGTCCTGCTTGCTATATTAAATTTCCTACCCTTCGACTTTTAAATAGTAAAAAAACTGCTTCGAGAAAAACATATTAAAGTATTCAGAAACACTCCCCCTCTCTCTTTGCTACCTGTCGCTTACATACAAAAGGATTCCCAGCAGATTTTTTGCCCATACATCTTCCATCTGAGACCAAATACAATGTAGCAGTGATCCATCCGAAGCCTGTATACAATTTCAACTTACAATTTAATTCCTTCCATTTTATTCCTCATATAAGACAGCTTCTGAAATAAAAATAGAAAATAAAGGAACAACACCCAGCAAAGAGATAAATAACTGTCGCAAATTTTGAAATGTCTAGCTAAAAAGCTTATTTAGATGCTCTGTTTTTCTATTTTTGCAGATGTTTTTGTAATATTTCCATTCCATTTCGTAAGTATTTCGTGAATAAAATTTTTCAAATATGAATGCAGTATTATTAAAAAGTAGTTAATTACAATGTGTATTCATATAAAAATAATTAAAAATATAATGTTTTAGAAGATTGATAGAAAAACATGAAGCACTGTAGAAAGTAACTTTGGGGTAGATTCGGCATTTTGAAGTGGGGCGCATTCGGCTATATACAGACAGTGTTATATTTTTCCCTTAACATTTTCTTGGGGTTGTCTTTAAAAATAATCCTTTAATGTGGTTTAAAATTACATATAAAAGACCAAACGAGGTTCTGTAGACGAAAATGCGATAGAAAAAATCTTTTTCTGATGGTGTGTATGTGTGGCCTTGAGATGTCAACGTCCGCCGCTAGAAAATACCGCCTTAAAAGTCGAACATCGAGTCGCATATTAAAACAAAATATAACCTTTAGAGAATCTGAATTTCAACCAGACTGATAGCGGTGATAATTATCAGGCTATGACTATGGTGTCGAATTTGCCTCATCAATTGCCGAAGTTAACTCGAATAGCACATTCGGCAAATTTGGCTTATTTTACAAAACTGTTAAACGTTTTTAACTAATACTATTTTATTATTTGTTTTTACTACAACTTTTTAAAATTAAGTATTAGAGGACAATAATCTCTCATAAAGCTTTTACCTCTGTTAAAAAAGCTCTAAAAAGTGCCGAGTCTCCCAAAATTAGACAAGGTAGGGTATATCATGGTACAATAACAAGAGGTAGGCTTACTTGACGAAATTAACAAAAACTGTAGTCTAGAGGAATGTCGTATAGTGTCATATTTACATATAAATATATTCAACAGGTTGTTTAGTTTATTTGACATATTTTTACAATTTTATTAAATATGGAAAATATCGCGAAAAATGAATGGAACGTCAAGTTTTTTTCACGATATGGGCTTGCAAATATGATTATAAAAGGAATTCTTCACAATACTCCGAAAGATTTTTCTCTGAGTGCTGTAATGTTGAATTTTAATTACAACTGAATTTGAAAATATTTTATTTTTGTTTCTACTTTTCAAGATATTACAAACACATTTACCAATTTAGCAATTGTTTTGACAGAACCGAAGCATACTAAAGACAAAATTGTGTTCAGCAGGCACCATCAACCTACCTTCTGTTATTGTACCATGGGGTCCTGGTGGCCTGTTATAAATAAAAACAAACACAACAAGCCTTTCTGATCATTGACACATTTTTAACATTTTTCTAAAAGAAAATATCAGGTGTTATTTTCAAATATGAGTTGGGAATATGATTTAGATACCGATTCACTCCACAAATCATAAATTTCGACTTACAGACGTTCTAAAATTCATTTTTTATCTTTTAAGGAAGAATTTTAAAATATTTTTCAAAACTTTACTTACACATTCATGCAATTTGTAGACGACATCAAATATGCCCGTAAGGAAATAAAGTCAGAATGGTTATAGTAAGTGATGAAAATGTGGTATAGGTTGGTAATGTAGTATAGCCACTTTTTTGTAAACTGAAAATTTTAGAATAACTGAACATGTTCTATAGTTTGTTGTTCTCAAAAAAATAAGATAACAATGATCTGTTTAATTTATTTAAATTACGTTGAAAATCAGTATTAATAATTAATTTTTTCATGATATTGAAGTTTAAAAATAATTTTTTTGTTGTACAGATGTAATGTATTCGTTATTACTAAAGCATTTAAATAATTAGTATGTATTAAAAATCAAATAATATGCGCGATTGTCCCAAAAAAAAAACTAGACATTTCTTTAGTAAACCCATGTGCAGGTAATGTGGTATACCTTGAGTCTGTATAAAAAAGCTAAAAAAGCACAAGACGAAATATCGTTACTCTTTGAAACATTTGTCCACTACGAAAGCCTACCATGAATAACAAGGATGAAAAACGAAGGCTACAACTTCTCCATACAAAAATTAAATAAAAACAATAAATAAAATAAGATATCAATTGGAAGTGAAAATTGTATTATACCTCATTAATATCACATGATATATTAACCACTTTGGTTATATTAAAATAGGTTATATCATGGTACAATAATACAAGGTACGACAGCTTGAGGTGAATAACAAACAATTAAAAACGTCGTATAGTTCTAACGGGCCGAACATTTTATACCCCCTCCAACGTGATGAGCATTAAAAATTCCTTAAGTCAATCGGGAAATTTATATAGAGACAGAAATATATTCCGGAATGTCATATTTCAGTCACTAAAATGGGAAAACAAGGAAATCCTTATATGGGGGATTTCCTAAAGAACGAATCAGTATTGATTATTTTTACTAGGAAGATTTTAGTTGGGATATTTTCTACCTAATGAGAATACAAAATATTAAATTTCACACAATTGCTCAAGCCCTACAAAAGAACGATCTTTGGATGTATTGACAATTTTTAGTGGGAAGATTTACTACAGTGTGGAACAGAATTAAATTAAGACCCAGTGTGGGAGAGCATAACTGAGAGATCATCAACAAAAATGACTGACGAAAAGAGAGAAAAAGAGAAAACGTGTTAACCCAGTGGGAAAAAGTAATCGATGGTATACGAACGGGTAATGCACAGCCACTATAATTTGTTGATTACAGTAAGCATTATCCGTAACACGCTACATGTATATTATAACCCAGCAACTTGGTAAAATTTGGTGACTTTTTGTACCACATAGAACTACGTTTATTAATCATAGTAACTGCTCCCTCCTTGCCTAAAAGCGGCCATTTTGACCTTTTGTGAAATATTAAATAATCAAACAACGTTTATTATTGTATAAAGTAAATTTCTTATATGACCAGATCAGTACAACAACATCGAAACCCGTTTGCTACTCTAGAAACACAAACGAACATACAAATCGGGAAAAATAAACGTTATATTTCCATTCGATTTCACTCTTAGAGTAAAGACTTCCTCTTTTTCTAACATTTTGTCCTCGCTCTTATTTTTCAAAAGGGGAAACTCGAGGACCCTACCACAGAAAACAAATAATAACAACGTTTTGTATGATTGTAAATAATGTAAAAAAATATTAAAAAATTAGTTTAAACAAATTTCTTTACACAATAAATATTCTTTCAGAATGAGGTCATTTTGACCGATTTTAGGCAATATAGATATATACAAAATTCACGTCTTTCTAGTGTTAAGTAGTTTATTGGTTTCAAATAAAAATATTTGTTTTATTGTTATATTTTATAATTACAAATATAACGATGTTACATATATTTTAAAATGAAACTTAAATGCATTCACAGGATATTTTTGGACACATGCAATACAAATGTTTCCATTGTTATCTGAAAAAAATTGTTGCAATAATTAAAATTTAGAAATAAGAATATTTTATTATGATTTTATTACTTACACTTTTCGTAGATAAAATTGATTATTTATTAGAATGCTTCCAGTTTTATTACAATTATGTTAAGAATTAATAATTTCGTAATTTCTATTGTTTTCTTTGTTCACTTCATTTGCACATTTTTTATTCTTTTTGCTAATAATTTTCCACCGACTTTAACAAATTTACGTCTTTGTTCGTGCATGACACAGACAAAACTGACAAATTTACACTCCGACATGTGACATGAAAAGAAAATTGAAACATTCCATTACCCTTTTATATCCTTTGGGAAACGAGTAGGTAACTAGTCTGCATTTTTGTCAATTAAAATTACACTCTCGTTACCTTTGGGATTTATTATATAATGTATCTGCTATAATAACTTTAATAATTTAACTTTTTGTTGAAATATATTCTTTTCTCTATTCTAAATCGATTCTCAATGTAATGCGTTCTCACTTTTCCCACTGGGAAGCCATCACCGTTATCGTACCACACACAACCCAACATAACAAATTACATCCAAATAGGATGAAACTTGTGCCGAAAAAACCTCAAAATACCGAATATTTGGGGACTACACCGAAATATGGACCAATATTGATATGGATTGATCTGATACCCAACGTGAATCCAAAATACTAAATTACAACTCATTCCGTTGAAGTGTCTAAAATCCTAAAAATTGGTCCAATATTAATCATTTTCGGTAGGAAGATTTGATACCCAATGAGAACCAAACGTAGCAAATTACAGTCAATTCGGTTGAAAAACGTATCACATGTGGGCTATGCCAAAACGTAGGCCGATATACACCATTTGCAATGCCAACCACCCTAGGAATAAAAACAATACCAGTGCAAAATTTCAATCCAATCCAAAAAATTTTGAAATTTCAATTATTTTTTCGTTCTATCAATTTTTTTTTCAAGAAGTTCTCTCAAGAATGGTACCTATTTCTTTGTTGTTTAGAGAGTAATTCGAGTTGAACGATGTACAAAAACGATTGTTCGTTCAGAAACTAGGTTATATCATAGGTTCGTTCGTTTAACCAATAGTTGTGGCTGTTTACTCGATATTTGGTAACAATTGTTACCAAATGTTGTCTGTTTACCCAAAAATCCAGTAGAAGAGAGTCAAGTGAGAGAGCAAGTTTGACAGTTGAACAACAACAAACTTACTGAAGTTTACTGAAAGAATTTTATGCAGTAAGATTTTGCAAACTCAGCCATTTTTGGATCAGCTGTTTTAATACCAAACACAAAAATGATTCAAAACATTTTTTTCTTGAATCAGGTGTTTATTTGCTAAATCTTACTAAATGTTGCAAAGGAAGAATGTTGCAAAGAAACTAATTCCTTATATTTTTAGGGAAGTTGCAGAAAGAGGGCAATGCATTGATGCAGGAAACTTAAATGTTTCCGGGGAACATACCAAATCAATTTTTCTTTTATTGCTCATTTTATTTTTCATATTAAATGCAATACAAATGCTCGTGCTCGTCCTTTTTTGTTGTTTATTGTGTTTTTTTTTTTTTTTTTTTTTGCGAAATCTTACTAAATGTTGTCTGTTTACTTTTCTCAGTACTATAGCAAAAGAGAGTAAACGACACTGAACTAGAACTTACTGAGTAAATGTTACTGGAAAAGTAACCAGACACACCTGTTGTCTGATTACTTTTCTCAGTATTATCGCAAAAGAGAGTAAAAACGGCATATTCTCTGAACTAGAACTTAATAGTTAATGTTACTGGAAAAGTAACCAGACACACCTAATATCTGATGACAATGCAAGGTGTGTCTGGTTAATTTTCCAGTAACATTTACTCAGTAAGTTTTAGTTCAGAGAGTAAGCCGTTTTTAATCTCTTTTGCGATTATACAGAAAAAAGTAAACAGACAACATTTAGTAAGATTTAGCAAATAAACACCTGATTCAAGAAAACAAATTATTTACGCCAAAATAAACAACAAACAAAGGACGAACACAAGTATTTGTATTGCATTTAATATGAAAAATAAAATGAGCAATAAAAGAAAAATTGATTTGGTATGTTCCCCGGAAACATTTAAGCTTCCTGCATCAATACATTGCCCTATTTCTGCAACTTCCCTAAAAATATAAGGAATTAGTTTCTAATTTAACCCTTTCAGTGTTTTTGTCGAATATATTCGACATTTAAAATTACTCTCTTCCTTTGCAATTTTTCGGTTATCCGATGTACCGTTACAATTGATGTCTTTGTTTTTGCTGAAAGGCAGACAAAACTGTCCAAGGGTTAAAATAAGAATTGCTTTTTTCTAAACTCTGTGCCTTCATATGATTTTATCTACAAAATTTTAGATTTTTATTCCGACAACATTTTTTTGACACTG
The DNA here is from genome assembly GCF_032173495.1 of Musca vetustissima. Taxonomy (NCBI): domain Eukaryota; kingdom Metazoa; phylum Arthropoda; class Insecta; order Diptera; family Muscidae; genus Musca; species Musca vetustissima. The sequence continues at coordinate 137,641 of NW_026879402.1, forward strand.
AAAGGTTTAATGAAACTTTGCATTACATACGAATTTTCTTCCATTTTCTGAAATTTTCATACAATTAACTTCAATCACTTGCAAATTAAAAAAATGTTTTGAATAATTTTTGTGTTTGGAATTAAAACAGCTGATCCAAAAATGGCTGAGTTTGCAAAATCTTACTGCATAAAATTCTTTCAGTAAACTCCAGTAAGTTTGTTGTTGTTCAACTGTCAAACTTGCTCTCTCACTTGGCCCTCTTTTATTGGATTTTTTGGTAAACAGACAACATTTGGTAACAATTGCTACCAAATTTCGAGTAAACAGACAGAGTTACAATTTTTTACTACGATAACAATTTTTCCTTTATGATATCGGAAAAAATAGTAATAAATAAATTAGTAGATTCTTGCAGTACGGGAACAGACCATATGTTTACCCACGAAGCAAAGCTGAATGCTATCGGACGAGTCCACAAGGTTGCGGATAGTGGGAAACGCAATATAGTAATTGCGAAAAATCCTCTTCTCTAAAATCCAAAAGCGTATGTTCACGTATATGCGGGAGGGAACTAATTTCCAATTTAGATTAGGCGAGTTTACTTGCGGCAAGTCTTTGACTATAGGAGAGAGGGGCAAGGGGAATAGAAATGGAAAAAATTGCTCGTACCGACAATTTTCTGGCAATTCGTTTTGTGTATTTCGTATTTGTTGACATTTTATATTTATTTAAATGTGAAAAAACTATTTACATCAAATGAAAAAAGAAATACTTTCGAAACCGAATTGCCTTGTATAGACGCATGAAGCAAGTTCAAAAGGCAACGATAATAATTGCCGCAAGTATACTCGCCTAATATAAATCAGGACATAGACGAAGGGATAGATGCTGATGTAACCGTCATCAGCAATTACCTTCTGTAATTTTTCCATGTGTCAATTCTGTCAGTAAAACGTTGGCTACAGCCGACAAGCCATTACATCTAAACAGACGGCCACAGAGGGAAATAAAGCCCAGAGTGGGTATCCCAAAGACTCTTTGGAATCCTCGCTGTCGGCCCCTGTACACAAATGTGTTCAAATGTGAAGCGTGGATAGGAAGGCGTTTCGTAGGGAGCTTCCAGTCGACTGAGTTTCTACCTCACGTAGAGTGATTACCACTGCCGGGACCTCTACCAAGTCGACGATAAAGGAAACTCACAGTGTAGTATCAAAGCATCAAATATATGCCGCGAAGAAACAGTTCAACCTTTGGTCTCGCATGTTCCGGTAGTCGGACTGGAGTGACAATTCGACTCAGAAAGTGAGTTTAATGTAACTATGGGTGTATATTGTTTCATTCTGCATGTTACAAACATACTACTCAGCCGTTTCAATTAATCAATCAATATCCCATTGATTGTAGCACACTTTTTGGCATTTATTTATTTAATCATTATTGAACAACATATTAACACTAGAGTGTTTGTTATTAGAAAGTATGTATATTGAAATATTATTACTTATATCTTAATAATCATTATATACTTTAAAATAAAAAAATGAAAATATATTCTGTAAAGCTTTTTACATTTACAACACCATACTTATATCCGGTTTACTATATTTCAATTAATTTTCAAGCTATGTTCTAAATAGTAATAATTAATTAAATCTGGTCTTATAGATTTCCCTTTTAACAATACATACATCCTAAAATTAATACGTAATTAACTATAATGCAAACGTACATATTAAAACCATCCGGATATTGTTGATTTTTAACTTAAGTGAAATGTAAGTAGGATATAAAAGAAAAGCTCAGCTTGATGTATGTACAAAATCTAACATCTATGAAAAGAAAATTTTTCTAAATATCACCAAAATGCAAATGACAGTGGTGCGTGAATATGAATATAAAATACGTATATACTATTGACATATATGTATGTGTTTGATTGACATATGTACGTCCTATGGTTAGTATCGGGTAATCTCAACGTAAATGATGTGAAAATCATCATCGGAAATGTATATCTTCCAAAGCTATCAGCTTGCTACTATAAACACAAATTTGAATGTGAGTAGGAAACTGATTATGCTCAAATGTTGAAAGGTAATGGAATAACGAAAGATGTAACTGCTGTGTTTTAAGCAAAAGCAGAAAATACATAGAAAATTAATTAAGTGTCCCTCTGCAGCCTTGTGCACCACAGAGGCATGGTATTTTCTCGTCCTCCAAGGGGAATTTGTAATCATATGTTATCTCCTCATTTATGCCGATGGGTTGTTTTGAGTATATCACAATTTTCTTCTCGGATTCGATGGTGATGACTTTCGCATAACAATTGGGCTGTAAGACAAAATGGTATGAAATATTATGTGTTACGATAATATTGAAAAGTTATCTTACGTTGCAGCTGTGATTAATGAATCGTGCCAAGTTGCCACACTTTGTCGCATCGATAATGGTCTCCATATCTATACGGAACAAATATGAACTACCAATACCAATGGCTTCATACTTGGTTTCTCGTAGATCAGCAACAATAGGTCGAATCATCTGACCAACATATTCGATTACCATTTCATCGGCCGCAATCGGCTCCATAGCAAACAGGCCCCAGTCATGAATAGCTGACTTGGCAAATTTAAGCTGCTTCTTGCGGAACTTAAGCTGATTGAATTTGAGCAATTCTGATTCGCCAATAGATCCGAAAGCGGTAAGTAAACGACGTTGATTTGATCGTGCTTCTCGGGAAATGCCCTGCATTTTCGATACTTGTTTGTTATGTTGGCTTGCTAGTTGGTCGTCCGTTTTATCCCAGTTCTGTGCATTTTCCACATTGGCCTTGGCGTGGTGATATTTGTGTTTGGCTTTATCGCGTACGTCTAACTTATAGAAACCTTCCGTTCTGGCACAACCTGTTTTATGAATCTTTAGTTCGTCGTCTTTTTTGCGCTTTTTATTGGGGGGTGGTACAAAAGATCGGTCCGTGACGCAATGATCGACCCAGTGAGTGTTGTTTAACAAAAACCTGAAATTGTATAAATTAAATATTGCACGGTCTATAAAAGCAGTCTAACTTACCCATAGGTGTCTTCTTGTAGATGAATTTCGTAACAACGTCGGATATATTGTATGTCCTCAGCATCTATACCTCTTGTTAAAAATTCATACAATACCATCATTTCTTCGGTAGTTTCTCGAGGCTTGAACATTTCTCTTGGTTCAAATATGACCATGGCCTTATTAAGATTGTTATTGGCAAAATTGTCTGACTTTTGTTCAATCTTACTTAATGCCCGATCTTCTTTTTTCTTGTTTCGAACAGCATCCTTTCGTGGTCTACCTGGACCCGGCTTAGCCACAGGACCGACTTGCGAGCCAATTTGTGGTGACGAGCCTTCGCTCAACAAGCACGAGGACGTAGAGGGTGGCGTCGTATAACCACCGTGGTCATGAGCCAGATATTGTTGAGTTTTTCTTGCAGTCTCACCGGTCGATGTCATCTTTGGTTTTGTAATATCGGCCTGTGGAGGTAAGGAGTAGCAATGCTCAAGCGCCACCTGGCTGGCCTGACTAGCCTGGCTTGAACCTCCATCGGATGAAGCGGGCGACATTTTTATTTCTTCGTGTTCATCGTCGGCTTGACTAAAACATTTTGGTGGTATCAATGTTTCTTTTTCAAGTAGTTCTTCTGTCACTTCTTCGGAAGCATTGACACACACTGGAACCGGATCTAACTGATTTGTTTTCACGTTATTCTCATTCGAATAACCATTAGAATCGGCAGGAATAGCCAGTATGTTCTCAGAGCTTACTGGTAGATTCGAATAAATACAAATCTCTTTATTCCTCTCATTATTCGTAGCTTCGGTTATACTTTGGTCATTACTTGCTTTGGATTTAGCATCTTTCCTCGGTTTAATATCAATTGCTTTATTACTAGAAGCACTCTTCTCTTTTTTGCTTTTAACCGCAGGTTTATCTTTCTTTGATGTTGTGTTAGTGAATAGGGGCTCCTGAATTAGTTTTCCTCCAGGAGTGGGAGGTATTTTATTAATATCGGGTGTGTCTGGCATATCTAAAGACTTTTTGGATGTGACAGAAGGTCGCCGACTTGTTTCTGTAAGCGTGGTAGGTGCTTGTCCAGATTCTCTTACTTCCTTATTTTGCTCTTCCTCTGCCATTTTACGTTGCTGTTCTTCTAGGAACTCCCGTTCAATTTGAGCCATATATTCGGTATTACGTCGGCGTTTCTCTTGATATTCACGTTCTTCTTCAGAATCACTATATATGCGATCGTACTCGAAAACAGACTTCTTTTGTTCCTGGGCCTGTTTACCCTCCGACTTTATATTGTTTTCGACCTTTGAGATCTCGCTTCCTTGAGGTCCGCTATCGGCGATAACCTCCGAACTATTTCCCTTGGATTCATCAATCTCACATTTTATGTCATCTTTAGATTCTTGCACATCATCTTCTATACTAAACGAGGTATCTTTGCTTATATCTTCTAGATCCGAAACTAAAGCCTTTGAATCATCTTTCGGTATTTTTTCCACCCTACTATCCTTATCGTCATCTTCACTATCCGAGTATATCATACTTTTCGGTGCATTCAATTTATTTGCTAATGCTTTGTCTTTTTCTCGTTTAGTTTCTTTTTCATTAACATCCGAAATAGAACTCAAATCATCGTCACTTGCACTATCATCTCCATCACCAGAACTTTCATCTCGATCTTCATCCTCTTCATCTTCATTTTCTCCCTCACTTGATGACGAACTCGAAAAGAAACTGGACGAACTTCCCTTTCGCTTCGTACGGGCAACATTCGATTTGCTTTTGATGACCGAATCGTGGCGGCTTTTGGCTTCCTTTACTCTACTTACAATCTGTTGCAAAGTTCCTGAACTAAGGTTGGAATCCTCTTTCTCGGAATCCGAGCCTTGCACCATCTCTTCCTGATCACTCAAGCGTTTCTCCTCCTCAATTTTCTGAGATTTTGGACTATTTTGTTTGCGTATTCTGCGAAAGGACGGCAATTTGGGAATCGCAGCTCGTAAACCTAATGCAGGGTAATTGGAACTAAAGTCCGATATATCTCTATGAGTGTTTATCAACTGATTTATATCGGGTGGTTTATCTATACGCGTTGTCGTAGGTATGCTTGTTGATGTAAGAGTAGTGACTAGGGACGGTTTTTCAGTTATTTTCTCAGCTTCATTCTTGTGGCGACGATTTTTTTGCATTTGTTCGTCCCACCAAGTTTCGAAGTTCTTAAATGCTGTATTTTCGATCATCTTCTTATTGAAGTCCCTCTTTAGTATTTGTTTCAGCTCGTCGCTCACTTTTTTTACTACCTCTTCTATGGGCCGCTTATAGGGATCTCCTTCATATACTCCTGCGTGATTTCCTACATAATTGGTGTAGCCATCGGAACGATAAAATGATTTATACGCATCACCGTAGCCTTCACTATATGCACCGGTTGCGGACCCGAATGCCGACAAACCTGGACCGATTCCTGGTAAATACGACGATTGTATGTAAGCAGGATTAGGAAAGTACTGAGCAGTTGGAGGTGCGATATCTGTTGAAGGATATACAGGATAACCGTTTCCTGGATAATAGTAAGGATTTGTTGACGCATTTGTTGGATAAACATACGAAACAGCTGCTACAGCAGAATTACTGCCCACTGCTGAAAATACCACTGAACTATGATTGCCCTTTTCGTTACCATGTTTAGGATCTTCGTTTGAGGACAAACTTGATAGAGACATTCCATCTACCTCCTTTTTCTTATGTGCCGGCTCTATCGGGCTGTACGATCCTTTATTAAGAAGAATTTCGTCATCGCTTGACGATATGTCACTGGCCCCTTGTTGTATAACTCCAATCTTTTTAGATACATTTTGTGATTTACCCTCCGTTTTGTCCGCTTTGCTCGGGTGTTTTGTTGGTACTTTACCATTGGAGTCGGAGTGCACTTCTCCTTCATCGATATCAGTTCTTGTATCCCCGCCTCCTTTTTCTGCTTCTGAATCACTACTATCCATCTGAAGAAAAGGCGGTGCGTTGCCAAAGGATTTTCCTTTGAACATAAGGGCAATGCGGGTATCCAAATCCACTGTACCCGAATCATTGGCTAAATCCGATTTGCTTTCAGTCTCTAAAAATTTTCTTTCGGATGCAGACTCCTTCTTGTTTCGTTGTATCTGACCAGAATGACTGTTGTTCTCGTCGTTGCTCGAATATCCTCCTGGAGGTGGCGGTTCGGGTTCATCCCAATCGGGCGTGGCATCGGGCGGTGGAGGCGGCAGGGGAGGCTGTTGTTGAGGCAGATGTTGCTGGCTCGGCAATGTTGGCCATGTTCGAACACCGCCTCCATGCCAAATATGGGCAGATGTTTGATTATCTCCACTGTACCCATATGAATGATAATCATATGCTGCAGGTATGGCATTGGGCATTAAGTGGGAGGAAGAAGGTGGCAAAGAATTATTTTGGACAGGGTAGTACACAGCATTACTAGATGTTGCATAATGCGAGCTTGAAGCTGAAGTAGAATCGCCATAATCGCGTGCATATCTGGAGGAACCATATTTATCGGATGCTCGTATTTTGTCCGAACGATCTCTCTCATCTGACCGATCACGATCTCTTTCGCGATAATCGCGTTCACGATCTCGCCTATCTCTATCTCGTTCCCTTGACCGGTCGTAGTCTCTACTTCTTTCTTTGTCTCGATCTCGGTCCCGCCGCCCCCCACTTATTCGATCACGGCTGTGCTCCCTCGATCGATCCCGCCTACTGCTATAGTGATGATGATGTTGGGATCTGTCTTTGTCATACCTCGACACCGTATATTTGTCCCTGCTATCACCCCTCTGTCCACGCTTATCTCGATAAGGTCTTTCATCATCGTATCGGTCCCGATTGTGAGAATATCTCTCATAATCCCGTTCCGGTCGATACGAATGCTTATATCCAACATCGTAACCATCATGCGGAACATATTCTTGGTTATGATGATCAATATATCCACTTGTAAGGGCTGCCTGAGCCACATCGGCAACATGTGTTTCTGTAATTGCTGATGGTGGCGGTGCTTTGGGTTTAGTAGAAGTCAAATCATCAATGGTTTGCTTGCAAACATTGCCAAAAGGATCATGGAACACACTAATAATCTGATAAAAAAAATATAATATAATATTTAATAGCGGACTTAATGGCAAACAACACTATATTCACCTTTCCCATCACAGATTTCTGGTCGTATTTCTCAACACATAATCGCGCTGCCTTTACATTTTCAAAGACAATGCGGGCCACTCCAAGATGTTTATTTGTTGTAGGATGATGGTATATAGTTATATCATCGTATTGCCCACATTTTTCCAACATTCTGGAGAGAAACTGTTTATCGATGTTGTCATTGAGATTAGTTATGGTCACTTCAATAGCTGGAGGATTGCCGACATAATTTTCATCAATCTTTAATCTGAAAGAAAAATAATAAAAGTTAATAAACCGGTGAATATCACAAAAACAAATATTCATCCATACCTTGGAACGGTCAACACCATTGGTTCTACTGGCCTGGCTCTGAGACGAACTACCGGATTCCGAGGATCTCTCGGCATAACCGGTGGATATGTGGGGTCGTTTGGAACCACTCCATCGAAACGATACAATTTTAAAGCACCTTTTGTCAAAGCCGGATCAGAAAGGAGTTTAAAGTTTCGCGGCACCTTTTGGGAGTTTGCACCACCACACGTCTGCTGATCCCCAGCACTAACAGCGCCATTACTTGTTGGATGTGTGGGTGGCATTCGCGTATAGCTGCTGTCCATTCGATCATACATTCACGGTGCAGACTGCCTAGCTATACTTTGTAAATTTTATGAAAATCTGAAACGATACAACAATTATCCAATCAAAAACCAAATCCAAATCTGAAACAATCAGTTTAAGTTACCTGAGGCCTAAGCACTTTTTCAGTTTTCTATTTCAATATCCCAACGTGAACGGCACAGAAGAGATTATTCTCAAACCATTTCTGTGTGGTTCCTCTTGTCGACAATATTTTTATACAATACACGGTGAGACCAATCTACAACTGGCGCGCTCGGCAGCGCAGCACGACAGACAATAACTTGCTTTGCTTGTTTCCTATTCTATATGGAAGTAAGAAAATTCCAAGTTTTTTAACAAAGGATTATTTCTTACTGACATATTCCATTGTACGGAGATGGCGTATACTATTTAATAGTGTTTTCTCCACAAGAACGATGTGAATTTTCCCGTTTTTTCGTAAATGACCATAAAATTACAGCGAAAAGAAATCCAAGTTCTCCGTCGCAGCACGAAAAAAATGTTAGCAAGATTTCTGACAGCAGCGCTGCGTGTGAAAGAAACAGAAACACAAAGATAATGCTATGTCAACGAAATAACCAAGTGATTAACCGCGTACTTGGTAGCCATTCCCATTGATGGTAATGCCGTTCAATAACAGTGTTGGTTTTAAGAAAAACTGACAATTGAAGAGTGTTTTTATTGCCATTCCATATTTATTATATGTAAAGCGCATTTAGACTACATATTCTAAATCATGTCGATTTGAAAATCGACGTAATAAATCTCTGCTTAGACAAGTATTAAAATTATAGAAAGTTGTCAGTCAGCTGATATCTTTTTAGGTATAGCCATGGTACTATTATACAAGGTAGGGTATCTTTTGTCAACCTCTACGTTGTGGGCTATAATGTCAGAATAAATAAAAAGAAATACAACAAATCGTTCTGAATGAAAAGTCAGGTTTTCCTTTCAAAATCGAGTTCGGAATATGATTTAGATAATTACAAAGTGGCATGCTTTATATCAGAATTCATATTTTGTATATGTGTGTGTATTGTTTTGATACCATCCCAGTAGTTCGAGTAACTAGTTATGAACTAGATATTTTACTAATTACCTGTAACTACCACTAGTTACCACTTCATACCCTAGACTGGTGAATTTAACATGGCAATTTCGGTAACCAGCAATTTCGGTAGATACCATTGTTTAGTATTATTCCTAGTTACATATATATATATATATATAGCAAATTAGCTATTATAACAGTTGGGAAAATTGAAAATATAAAAGTTATTTTGGATACATATTTTTTTATTTAATTCATAATTATGTTGCATAATATTATTTTCAACATAATAATATCTGATTTTTCACACCGCCATTTCTTTTGTCTCTCGACTGTTTTTCGCATCTGTCCTCTACGAAATATTGAAGCATCTGAAATAGAAAATTAAAAAATATAACTAAAGATATGGGTCTCTTAAGTAGAAGTTTTTGGAGAATATTTACCTATGTATTTCAAACTTTTATTTGTTCCCCCAATCTGTTAGATGATTTTGAATTGACATCTATTAAAAATCTGTAGAATAATTTTGTTGAAAAAAATTACGTATGTGTTTATTGTGTCGCAAAACCAGAACTTACCATAAATTCAACATATGCATTTTAGATTCTTAAAATTTTTATTTAAGGGAACCCCACCCATTCTCGATTTTAATTTTTCAAGATTTTCAATGGGCTGGTAAAACAATATCAATGCTTGTTAAGGTTTCTAACTTTGCACATATATATCTGAAGATTTAAAAGAGAAGAAAAATAATTTACAAACTATTTTTGTTATTGATTTGTTGTTGTTTTTTGTAATTAAAAAAAATCCTTATTTTTGATGGCGGGCATGATAACTCCTCACTGGAACATCGGAATCCGAAAATTCCAACGGTGTTAGAAAGAGTACATGTCTGGCTCTCGTGTGAACTAGGATTATTGACTTCGCTCTAAAATTAACAAAATGGCGGACCTTTGAAAAAATATTTTTGGAAAATCGCCAATTTTTGACCAAAAACCAAGTTAAAAAATAAGGAAGATCTTCACCGATTGGCGTTATCCTAGTTCATACGATAGCTATACACTCACAGAGAAACGTGTAAAAATTTGAAATCGATTGGGTTATTAGTTTTTGAGTTATCGTGCCCGCCATTCGCAAAAGAGAAAAACGCGTTTAAAGTTTGAGAAGCCCTTTAGCCGTCACTTGATGCTGACACAATAAAACGGCTATATCTTCAAGAGTTCTTGCGATTTTCACTTGAAATTTTGTAGAGACATTCTTGAATTAGTGTAGAATCGAATTAAATCAAAAAAATTTTGACCCCGAGAGTGGGGGGGTCCCCTTAAACGGCACTTCATCTTCAACATCGTTAATATTGATTGCTTATATTTTTGTATAAAACACACATTTTTATTAAACATTTGCTTTCACAATTCAAAAAATTATAAAGTCTGAAGAAAATGACAATTGTTTTTTCTGTATAAGCAGACACAAGGCCTATATAAGGTCGGCCAGTAAACACAGGTGAGTATAAAGTTTCTTGTCAAATCATATTTTGAAACCTATACATATTGTCTTTGCGAAGCACATCTTGACTATTTCAAAAGTTTAAAGAAGATTTTCAAGTAAATTATCCTACAAATTATAGATTGTGTTGTGTTTTGGCTGTGTTTTTCATTTAAAGGCGAAACAATTAGTTTTCGCCTCGGCAAAAAAAATTTACGTTAAACTTAAGTTTTCTCTACGAATTCGCTTACTGGCCGACCTTATATAGGCCTTGAGCAGACATAAGCAGACAATTGATACTTATTGAACATCTGGGATGTGAAATAAATTCAAATTAAATTAAAAATATTAAATTTTAATAGAAATGAAAATGGTGTTTTACCGCTTTCATCTGGAAACAATTACTTTGTTATGAATGAAACAAATACTTCATGGTATTCCCTACCGGATTGTGGATTTCAAGCCAATTCGGGTGATACAGATTCCCAATATGGGAATGGACTGAAATTCATCATTTCATAGAAGATTTTCTACCCAGTGATAAAAACGTGCTCAAAAACTTATTTTCTACTCAATGAGAATCCCTTATATCAAATAAGAATAAAGAATTTTGAGGGGTACCGTTATATGGGACTACTACTAATTTTCAAAGCTCTATCTTAAATATTGCAAGCTCTATCTTGTTTTCAACAGACAGACGGACATAAATAAATCAACTTAAAAATTACATTTTTTCTTGTTTTGGCTTGTAGTGTCAAAACCATATACAAAAAATGTGTCCGTAGCGAAGAAATTATAATGTGTGGGGCGAATCAGAATCAAAAAATTGTTTTTTAATTTTTCCATTATTTTTCACCTTTATAGTATAATGTAAAAAATGTGTCAAATGCACACAGCGTTTGTATTTATCTATTTTGACATAAAAAGCTTCATGGTAGAGGTGTATCTTTTTTATAAAAGCTAAGCTAACATTTACATTGTACCGGATTTTGTTAACCAATAAGTTTAAATGATCAATTCCATTGCATATATCAAATAAATTTTCATGAATTAGGCTAACCTGGTAACAAGTTCTAATGTACATGACGTTTAAGTTATACCAAAAATCAACTATGTATGTGGTGACTTCTTCTGTCAGAATATAAAATAAATATACGCATTTATTCGACATCGTATTCAAAACAATGCCCACACATACACAAAATATGTATTTTGATGTGATGGAACAAGCCACCTTGAGAAAACATTTTAATCAGTTACTAGCTGTACCCTACCTTGTAATAATTAATTATACCATGTTCCCAAATCGATTTTGAAAAAAAATCCTGACATTCCATTCATTTTTCAAATTTTTAGTAAAATGTATAAAATATGTCACATGAACAGAACAAATTGTTGTATTTGTTTTTATTTATTCTGACATTATAGCCCACAAGGTAGAGGTGTATTTTCTTATATCAAATAAGAATAACATACCCTACCTTGTATAGTTGTAGCATGATATGTACCATAACATGGTATAATTATACAAGGCAGTCCCATATGTTTCCAACTTTTTCATAAATGTTCTTTTGATAACATTCAGCATAAATGAAAATTCCTTCGAAATCATGGTATAATAATAGAAGGTAACAGCAAGTGTTGTTGTACAACAAACAATACAACAACCACATGGAATTTTGTTGTTGTAAGTTATACTAGTGTCAATGTCATTTGACAGAATAATGTAAATAAACAAACAAATTATATTTATTTTGAAAATGAATATTTTCGAATTCTCAAAATAAAATTTGAAAAACATGAATAAAAATCTATCAAATTTATATTTCTATCGCTCCCACATCTTTCCTATAATTGAGCCATTGCCACTTATATGGGTAACACATATGAAAATGCAGGGAATTGTGCGTTATTCCATGAAGAAAGATTTGCTTCCTTAAACTTTCCCAGCAGGCAGATTGAGTAAATTGAATACGGGAGCATATTTAAAAAGAACAATTTCAAATTGTATGCGTTCCCAATTTTCGTGTTGGGTGATTTTTAAAAACATAATTTGTCAAATTCATATTGACACTAGTATAACATTGGACTCAAATCAGCTGGGATTTGCTGTTACCTTTTATAATTGTACCATGCTTCGAAATGTACCCACAGCACGTGTTTAGTGGCAAAAATTGCTAAGTCTGCTTTTACACAGGCAGATTTTTATTTGGCAAATTTTTTATTTTCTCTTTTGAAATTTTCGCTTGCTTTTCCATTAGCAAATTTTTCTTTGCCAAATTTGCGAATCAAAATACAAAAGAAAGAAAATAAAAGTCAAAAGTGTTTGCATTTTAAAGATTTTTTTTAAATATTTTATTTATTTTTTATATATTTTATTATATAAACTGCAAAAATTAAAAATTAAATTTCAGTTGCACAAATTAAAGCAACAGGTTTGTAAACAAAAAAATATGTTCAAAAGGAAATGTCAACAAAATTGTTTTCAACGAACAGAGCAAAGCAGAATTTGCGTGTACGGCAAATTCTGAACAGGCAAATTTTTGTTTTCCTCTCGCCTACAAACTCAGTATTTGCCAAATAAAAATTTGCCTGTGGAAAAGCAGATTAAATAATTTATACTTATTTATATTTTGAATTTCCAAAAATTAAATTTGACACCGTTATACAAAATTAGTTACAATTTAACTTGTCACACCTGAATATGTGTTTCCTTCTCAAGAGAACGTTTTTTAGAAAATATTTCAAAAGTAGTATAATGTAGTACTATTTCTATTTTGCAAGTTTGGCAACACAACAGTTATCATATAAATACACCGACTTATAAAACCCAAAAGAAGTTATTTTTCCATCTCCAGTACCCTTATATCTGTTATTTTTCGACCTGTAGGACTCTAATTAGTTAACTCAAACCCAAAAACAATGGCTGACCGACTTACCCAGCTCCAGGATACTGTAAACATGGTAGGCGAAATAAGGTCTAAATCAGAACATTCTTAATACTTTTGTTTTTTAGCAAGCAGAGCATTTCTGCAATGCTATAGGAATAATACAACAAACTTCCTATCCAAGTAAATTTCCTAATTTTGATCGGACAGGCTCACAGACACCGGTACAAAATTCCCAACAAGAAGACTACGCTCAATTATTTGCACAACTCATTTCCCGCTGTGCCAAAGACATCGATACGCTGATAGAATCATTGCCTAATGATGACAGTTCTATTGAAATGCAAAATCAAAGTTTGAAACGGCTTGAAGTTGAAAATCAGGAAGCCGCTGAACGATTGGAGGAGATAGTTGATAAAGGCGAGCTTTTGTTAGAAAAAATACAATCTGCTTTGGAAGATATTGCACAAGCACAACTGGATATGCAAATTACAATGAAAGATAATTCCAATATTAATAAATAGTAAAATACAGATTGCAAAATGAAACATCTTGCTATATATGTGGCAACAAATTGGCAAAAGTCTGACCCTTGCGTGAATGGTAAAATTATACAAGGTAACTGCAAAAACCAGCTGATTTAATTCCAACGTAATACCTGTGTCAATTTCGATATTACAAATTATGTAATGTTTTTCAATTAAATTCAATTTATTTTCGTATACGAGAAACCAGCCTAAAGCGTCATTAGCGATTCCAATAACTACTCCAAAGTCTTAATGTGGTAATGCATTTGCTTAACAGTGTCGTAACATATATTTAAATTGTACTTAAAGTACAAAAGTCTGATTAATTTTTAATTACTGTACCCTAGCCGTTAGGGCCAAGTACTACGATAGTATAAAATAAGTACGTCTTAACTTCTAATTGTTCCTTATTTCAAATTTAATCAGAATTATGTTCTTTGCACAGATTTAATTCGGCTAAATTAAATCATAACAATGACAAAAAAAGGAAATGTTTATTTGATGTTACTACATCCTTACATTTGGAAGATGTAATACATAATTTTTTACGAAAACTGAGGTCCAATATCAAGAAAGGCGTATGCAATATTTATAAAAAAATTCAGTAGTGTTGGCGGTTTATTTGGGATACCATTTGTATTTTGTTTTTGCAAAATAGTCAGGATGAATCCCAGTTTGTTGTTTTACAAAAAAAACCTTGAAATTGTTTTTGTTAAAAACTTTTTTCAAAAATTAGCAGCAAGGCCTGACGATGGAAAACACGTATAAAAATAAACATACAAAAATATTTCAGGTCTATTTCAATATATATTTGAGGGCAAAAATATGTAAAATACCAATTTGTGTGTACAGTTCAAATTATTTTGGGGATAGAATGAAACAGAAAGAATCAAGGATGTTATGGAGCTTTTTGACATGTTAGACATTGATTCTAATCCGCAAATAAGGTGAAAATGTATAACACAATAGACTGAGGTGCAGACGTTAACCGAGTAAGACTCGGGTCGTTTCGGACGTAGACCGACCCCTCTGTCGTAAAAAACGTAAAAAAAATTTGGCATATATTCTGGTGTTTGGCGAACTACGCGGATATAGCGAACTTTTTTATAACGAACTATTATTTCGGTCTCAACTTTTTCGGGATTGTGAAGATACATTAATTATCTTTTTTATTAAAATCGTTATAGTGAAAATAAATACTTTTTTATTTATCACTAAATTAATAGAAAATTATTCCTATTAAAAAACCTTGATAATCCGGATAATTTGGCATTCTGGATTGGGGTCGACAATTAATTGTCCGGACCAGCGAGATTTTACAAAGAATGCCAGTTTTCTTGCTGGTTTTTATACCCTTCACCACACTGTGGTACAGGGTATTATGTCTTTGTGCATATGTTTGTAACAGGCAAAAGGAAACGAGATAGACACATGGTTCCTTTTGAGAATATGCATAGAATCACTTTCTAAGTCGATTTATGCATGTCCGTCTGTCTGTCCATGTTAAATTGTAAACAAAGTACAGGTCGCATTTATGATCCGAATTGGATGAAATTTGGCATAGGTCACTTATTCGGCCCAAGGATGAACCCTATTGAAATTGGGAAAAATCGATCCAGATTTAGATATAGCTCACATATATATATTTTACCGATTTAATGTAAACGACCCCTATATAACTTTCAACACGAAATTTGGTACATCCTAATCATTTAGGTCTAGAATGATGTCTGCCAAGTTTCGTGAAAATCGGTCCAGATTTAGATATAGCTCCCATATATAGTTTTGTCCGATTTCATGTAAATGGTGCCCCAAAGTCCCTATATATGTTTTGATTTGCACGAAATTTGGCATAACGTACTGAATTAAGCCTAGAGTGATGTCTGCCAAGTTTCGAGAAATCGGTCCAGATTTAGATATAGCTCCCATATATAGTTTCGTCCGATTTCATGTAAATGGTGCCCCCAAGTCCCTATATATCTTTCGATTTGCAAGAAATTTGGCATAACGTACTGAATTGAGCCTAGAGTGATGTCTGCCTAGTTTCGAGAAAATCGGTCCAGACTTAGATATAGCTCCCATATATAGTTTCGTCCGATTTCATGTAAATTGTGCACCAAAGTCCATATATATCCTTCGATTTGCACGAAATTTGGTACAGCCTAATCATTTAGGTCTAGAATGATGTCTGCCAAGTTTCGTGAACATCGGTCCAGATTTAGATATAGCTCCCATATATAGTTTCGTCTAGTTTCATGTAAATGGTGCCCAAAAGTCCCTATATATCTTTCGATTTGCACGAAATTTGGCATATCGTACTGAATTGAGTCTAGAATGATGTCTGCCAAGTTTCGAGAAAATAGGTCAAGAATTAGATATAGCTCCCATATATAGTTTCGTCCGATTTCAATGGTGCACCAAAGTCCCTATATATCCTTCGATTTGCACGAAATTTGGCGTAACGTATTTAATTGAGCATAGAATTATGTAGGGGAGACTGGGGCACCTTCGGCATCGGGGCACCTTCGGCAATCGCGTTTTCGATATGAAGCTCTCACCGTACATCACTAGTTTCGATACATAGGTATCGAATATCGAAATAAATAACTTACACAAAGTTTGAAATTTCTAGCTAATAAGCTTATTTAGATACATAGGTTTTTGTATTTTTATGGATGTTTCTGTAATATTTCAATTCCATTTCGTAAGCATTTCGTGTATAAAACTTTTTAAATTTTTAAGACAATATTATTAAAAAGTGGTTAACTACGATGTGTATTATTATAGAAATATTTAAAAATATAATATTTTTACAAAACTGATCGAAAAAAATGAAAAAACTACAAAAAGTACATTCGGGGCACATTCGGCATTTTAAATTGGGGCACATTCGGCCATATACAGGTTGTGCAATATTATTTCCTTAAAATGTTTTTGAGTTTTTCTTTAAAACTAATCCTTTAATATGGCTCGAAATTGCATATAAAAGATCAAACGTGTTTATATTGACGAAAATGCGATAGAAAACCCCTATTTCTGATGGTGTGTGCGACCTTGAGATGTAAACGTCCGCCGCTAGAAAATAAAGCCCTATAATTCAAACATTGTGTGGCGTATTAAAACCAAATAGAGCCTTTAGATAATCAGAATTTCAACCAGACTGATAGCGATGACAATTACCCGGCTATGACTATGGTGCCGAATGTGCCCCATCAAATGCCGAAGCTACCCCGGGTTGGGGCACATTCGGCGAATTTGACTTTTTTTACAAAACTGTAAAATTTTTTAACTAATACTATTTTTATATATCTTTTTGGTACTATTTTTCATAATTAAGTGTCAGAGGACAATAATCAGCCATAAAGTTGTTATATATGTTGAATATGTACTGAGATATAGAGCTCTAAAAAAAGTGCCGAAGGTGCCCCAGTCTCCCCTATGCCAAGTTTCATGAAAATCGGTCCTGATTTAGATATAGCTCCCATATATAGTATCGTCCGATTTCATGTAAATGGTGCACCAAAGTCCCTGTATATCCTTTGATTTGCACGAAATTTTTCATGACGTACTGAATTGAGCCTAGAGTGATGGCTGTCTTGTTTCGTGAAAATGGGTCCAGATTTAGATATAGCTCCCTTTTATTATAGATTGATTTCAAGTAAATTGGCCATCATACTCCTCATGTTAGTCAGATTGACATAAAATTTTGCACAACGTACGTACAAAATTGAGCATAGAATTACGTAGTTGCGTTTTCTAGAAGTACAGACATAGCCCAACGGATGACCTATTTATATTTGTTTGAAGTCGATTTACATACTTTATGGATAGATCTAGGTAGATTCACATTTAGATAAATATCACATATTTTATTTCATCCACTTTCATGTTAATAGTCTTGTTTAATATACCCATAGTGGTGAAGGGTATCATATAGTCGGCCCCGTCCGACTTTACTACTTTCCTTACTGGTTTATGAATGATATTCCACATCTAATTTATGATAATTTAGTTTGTTTACCTTGTATGTAATGAATAGACCTCGGATTTTTGCATATTTTTTGGACTCAAATTTTGTATTTAGGCGTTTCATGCTTTAAATGATCGATATTTGGGGTCATGTAAAAAATATGCAAAAAATATGCAAAATATATGCAAAAAATATGCAAAAAATATGCAAAATATGCAAAACATATGCAAAATATGCAAAAAATATGCAAAATATGCAAAAAATATGCAAAATATGCAAAAATATGCAAAATATGCAAAAAATATGCACGGTATGCTAGGTCGATATGCGATAAATATATGCAAAAAATATACAAAATATGCATTGTCGATATGCAAAATATGCAAAAATATGCAAAATATGCAAATATGCAAAAAATTAAAAAATATGAACCCTTCAAATAATTCTAAATCCTTTGAAACGAATTTGTGTCCAATCAGAATTTCGATATCTTCATTATTAAAAAATATGCAAAATCCGAGGTCTAGTAATGAACTACTTCTATATAACTAACTGGCTTGGTCCCTACTTGACTGTATAATGTAACTAAGTGCTGACATTTTGTTAAGTGTAGCACTGTGTCAATTATATTTACAACAAAATGTAAATAAAATTTTAAAATTAATAAAAAAATCTGCATAAAACGACCATCAAAATTGAAGGGATTATTTGTGCTGAAAAAAATAAAATTCCCATGTGTAGTCTGTAACAACACTAGCTATTGCCTTGTATTATTATACCATAAAGCCACAGTAAGATCAATAATGTAATTTGTAAATTACTATAGCCTACCATACATGTATTATTTATTGTACCATGGGTTAACTTTATAAGTAAACCTTGGCTTTGCGTCAATGCGATAACTTGAATCAGCTTATTCAAAATACGAAACTTCTAGATCTCATATAGAATATATGTTATTCATTAAAGTTGCAGGTTGAAGCATTGAAACATCATTAAATCCTAAACTACAAATAAACAAACTAATATCGTACCCAATCGGATATGATTAGTTTTTAGTTCCACATTAAATGTTAACAAATGTTAAATCACTTTTCAATTCATTTTTATTGCCAAACGTATTCAATAGGTTCGACTCATTTGGCCAATTTAAATTTAGGCTAAATAACAATAGTTGCTAGATGATTTAAACACTTTATGCTTTCCTTTTTCACTTCACTTGAGCTTGGAGAAGAGGCTGTGGGCTACGCAATGATCAAGCTCTTGTACGTAATCAAAAAGTTCTTCCATGCAGTTTTCAGTTGTTTTGGTTCTGCTGTTCACGCGATCATTACAAGCTTGGTACTTATTGTAAAGAGCCTCAATATTTCCCTTGGTTTGGCATTGTTCCTGCAAATGAAATATTTTTATTTGGAAACTTTGTACAAATGTAGATTTTACAACTTCCATACCCGTAGTGTTGTCTGGGGATCGACCAAATCAGCTTCCTCTTCTTCTTCTGCCCTTACAGAAGGCATAGAAATCAACGAATTCCACAAATTTCTGAATGCCATTGTTTCTAAAATAAATGCAAATTTAATTATTTAAGCAAAGGTTATAATATATTTCATTGAATTCTTACCCAAAATCTGTGATGCAACCACCAACTTTTGGCAAATATTTAATGAAGTTGGATGTAGTTTAAGAAAATGTCAAAACACACACTAAAAATGAAACGTGAGTTTCGGCATTTTGACAGCGTAAGACGTATGGCGATTGCAACTTTATAAACGTTTCAAGTGTTCTACATCTTAAACGTTAAATATTTAATAATATGTATACTATTTCATGACATAATTCCAAAAGGTAGTCTAATTTGAGAATTTTATGATGGCAACACTTTTTAATTTGGAACTCATCTATCAATTTCAAATAATATGTGTGTCGATTGGCATATTTTCAATAATTTTTTTTTCGACGTTCCCACGCCTCTCATTCCCATCCCTGCCGACCGAGGGGGCGACCTTCCCTTACGTAGGGATCGCGTACACACCATGATCCGAATCATGATGGGATTTGAGAGTGGAATAGAAAAACCAGCTACAGAATCTACTTCCACAGCCAGTTTGTTATTAGGTTTTACTACTCATTTAAAAATAAAATAATATTAGATTTTATTTGTTAAAGTCAATACACATTTTACTAAGAGGATCTCCCATAGAGTAATTCGTGCGGTGGAAGTCTACATATAACAGTTGATAGTGTCTACTAGATCGGACAGGAACATTTATTCTAATAGAATAAATTAGGAAATGAGTAGCTTATCCAATGTAATCCTCTCAGTGCAAAATGTAAAAATTGTTTCTGCACGGATTCGATTTTATCGGAATATATTGCATATTGGGGATCCCATACAACAGAACCATATTCTAAAATAGGTCTAACAAGAGACGTAAATAGTTGTTTCGTTATATATGGATACGAGAATTCTTTGGCCCACCGTTTTATAAATCCTAAGACACCATAGGCTTTATTTACCATAGATATAACATGATTGTTAAAATTTAATTTTGGATCCATTAGAATACCAAGATCAACGAAAGAATCTACAGTTGATAAAACCGAACCATTAATATAGTAATGTCTTATCGAGAAAGAACTTCTAGAGAAACACATATGTTTACATTTATTTAAATTCAAGTCCATACAATTTAGGCTGCACCATTGAAATACGTTATTTAAATCATGCTGGAGTAAATCAGCTTGCTTTTCAGAATGATGGGTAATGAACAACTTGACATCGTCTGCATACATTAACAGTTTGGAATGCGATACAGAATTTGGCAAATCATTTACAAACAATAGAAACAGAATCGGGCCTAGGTGACTTCCTTGCGGAACACCTGATGGAACATTAATCGATTTTGAAAGACATCCCTCAAACAAAACTAGCTGTGTCCTATTTTGTAAGTAAGATGAAATCCAATTTACCAAATTTATACTAAAGCCAATATGATTTAATTTATATATATCAGTTTGTTTACGCTGAACAAATCCCTTTATCACAATAGAAGTAACGTGTATAAGATTGGTAATAGTTGAAAGACCACTACGAAAACCATGTTGATATGGACTTAACAAGGGTTGAATTATGTGTGAAATAACGGTAGTAATTAACTTTTCGAACAATTTTGGAATAGCACTTAATTTTTCAACTCTTCTATAATTCGAGACATTTGTTAGACTACCAGACTTGTGCAAGGGTATTATATAAGACTTCTTCCAACAAGTAGGAACATAACCATATTTAAGGGAATAATTAAAACAAAATATATTTTCTAAAGTTGAACTTTGCTCTCAAGATTTAATAATTTTTGCAATTTTTGTCACTGACCATATGATATGTACATTTCGAAGGAAGATATTTTCATTTAAATTTTGAATGCTGTCAAGGGCAAATTTATGAAAAAAATTGGTAACATATGATTTTTAATTATTCCAGTACCCAAAATATTAAGTCAAAATTTCTATTTCATTTCTGAGAATCTAGTCTAAAGAACCATGGGCGTAAAATTAGCAATGAACTCACGAGCAATTTATATATAAAGATATCTAACCAAAATGACGTTCCCTTTCTTAAAAATAATAAAAAATCAATTGGGTTATGTCAACATATTTTGCAAAAAACGAACCGATTCTTAAGATTTTTTATACAAATTCATTCAGAAATTTTAATAAAAATATTGCTTCAAAATTTAGGATTTTCATTAATATTTAATTTTCATTTTTAATATTTTGGTTTTTACAACACAACAAGAAAAACATTTTTGACATTTATTTGTACCAACAGCTGGGCTGATGCGACTACCTTATTAAATCTGCCTTGATGACTGTCTATAGTTGTCTTTTTCTAGCATGTACTGTGTTGTAGACTTACTTTTTTACTTTTGTTTGTTTGATTTTCGATTCGATTGGAGAAAATATATTAAATTAAATTTATGAAAAATTAAGAATTAAAATAGTTTTCTTATAGCTTAATCTTAGAAGTAGATGTGTGCAATAAATATTTTGTAAATGTTTCGCGTATGTCCTGTACGAATTGTGTGGATGGTGATACTGAAGAACCTATAACTTCTTATTAAGGGAATAAAGCAAGTTCACAAGAGATTCATAGCTTTCACCGAAAATTATGATGAAAAATACATTCAAGCCACATAAACAAATATGGAGATATATACCACCGATTATTTTGATCTTTATTGGTCTTCAACTTTTAGGTAAGACGTTTCTCTGAGTATGTCTGGAAGTCATACCCATGTATACGTACAGTAAGCTGATTTGTAGAAAGGCATTGCAGTCGCTGTTTCCATTATTGTAATCAGCCTTGAATATCTTACATATTGAATTTTAGGGTTAAGATTTTTTCAATTTATTTTATAGTTAATAATTCAGATAATATTGAAATCATACGAAAATCTGCCTACCATATTTTTTTGGAGACCCCGCCCATTCTCAGTTTTAAAAAAATTTAATTTTGTTTTTTTTTTTTTGCTTTGATTCAATCCCACACTAATTCAAGAATGTCTCTATAAAATTTCAATTGAAAATCTCAGTGCTTCTCAAATTTTTACGAATTGTGGGCACGATAACTCGAAAACTAATAATCCAATCGCTTCTCTGTGAGTGTATAGATATCGTATGAACTTGGATAAATCCAATCGGTTAAGTTCTTCTTTATTTTTCAGTTTGAATTTTGGTCGGAAAAAGGCGATGTACCAAATCTAATTGCCAGATTTTTAGCGATGTAAATAATACTAGTTCATTTTTGCACTCCAAAAATCATTTCAAACTTAACTTAACTAATTAGGTATTTCCTGCAAAAATAAAAGTTATAAAGTTCCGTAAAATGTTACTGGTGGGGCAACTTTGAATATGCTTAGTAAACTTCATTAAAATAGAGGTTTTTAACTTATGACTTACATTTCTCAAAATTTTAAATGATGATGTCGATTTATGTTTTTAGAAATTTTGATCCGTTCCTGACTTCGTCCATTAAAACAGTAATAAAATATTTATATCAAAATTAAAGGATGTCAAATGTGAATTCATTGTAAAGGGCACCATACACTATAAATCATGCCGTCATGCCGATGAACCTCACATATACACAAAGGTATATGTGAGATTGACTAGTGTATGGCAAACTCTTCAATCACTATTCCCAAAAATCGATTTTTGTCCCAAAAATTGCATTTTGAGTCGTAAATTCAGTTGTTTTTTTATTCCATCACAAATCTATTATTTTTGTACACAAAATTATTTACTGACAACTTTCAAATTTAATATTATTTACCAGATTTTCAAAATCAAAACTATTTTGATTTTCTTCGTGCATTGTGTGTGTCACACATACTATGCTGTACGGCATGATGTATAGTGTATGGAGCCCTTAAAGGTTACATACCTATGTACCTATTAGTTAAAATTTATAAAAAACCAAAAATTATAACAACGTTGCCTAAAATCCGACAACGTTACCTAAAATCCCCACTATGGCCGTATTACCCAAATACGTCGAATCCATATCTTCAGCAAATAATGCCATATCTTCAAGCAAATAATAACCACAAAACAAAATTGAAAATTTATTAAATTAGTCCACGTATTTTTAGTTTCGATTGGAAATTTCAAATTTCCAGAATGTTTTGTTTTTGTTTTCAAAAAAAAAAAAAAAAAAAAATGAAAAATACGTTCTGTCAAAGTTGAAATTGTTCAACTTGAAATTTTGTACGTTCGACGTATTTCGGTAACATTCATTCTACTTTTGTGGTGAAAAACGTCGAACGAGCTAGTTGAATTTTAGGTAAGGCTGTAAAACAAAAAATTAAGAAATTGAAATAAATACCGAAAAAACTTTATTTCTAATTTGCCTACTATCACCAAGATATCCCATAGAAAATCGGGAATTCGGAAATTCTTCATGAAAATTATAGATATTTGGATATACTCCACTAAAAATCGTATTCCTAAGTAACGTTAATTTTTATTAAATAGTATATTATATATTGTTCGGTTTTATCGTCAAAATCGTATAAAATCCATTATACTTAAAGTTCCTTTTTCACAATTAATACTTTGTGGACCCACCGAAAATACAATGGGTTTTTGTCTTCGGTAAGACAATTTATTTTCAAACACATCTATATTTGGAACTATTAACTACACGTGAAGGGATAACATGAAATATTAGTTCTGTTCCAGAACCTTAAAAAATCTACTCATTTTACAAGTTTTGCAACTTTTTACTCGGAAATCGTTCCTCAACCCACAAAACTGGTAAAACATTGAATCAAATTTAAGAGAGCACAAAACAAAATGGCGTTCTCTTTGTAAACTTTTTACTAGAGAAATTTGAACGAGTAAAAATGGTAAACGGGAATGCCAACTTCTGATTGGTTGTTATGTTGATTTTGAAGTGCATATTGCCATATAATTTTGGCATATTTACTAGATTTGTGTTCCCGAACTTTTCAAATTATTTTGTACTCTGAGAGCCATTTTGAAATGTTTCTCTTTTACTAGCTTTACTATTAAATAAGTACTGGAACAGACCAATTATTACATACACTGTCTACATTATACATGAAATTACAACTAAATGCAACCAGAATTAAAATCATTTTTTGAAACATTTGTTTTCAGACCAAGTTAATGCAATACAATGTTTTAAATGTGCTGTCACTGTGGAAAAAACACATTCTTATACAAAAAATATTACTATAATTACACCCATGTGCTCAAAGTTCGACGAGTCTGAAGAATATATAGTGGATTGTAAATATTCTACGATGTGCCTAAAAACTATTTCAACTCTACGATTACAAAATGGACAAAATTTAGAGACTGTTACTCGTGGCTGTGCCCCTCAAAAAGATACAAAACAGGTATGTTTTAACGTATTTAAAACATGTGCACATAACTATTGAAACTGAAAGATTTTTGCATTGATTTGACATTACTTTTATTTGTTAAGGGCCCCATACACTATAATTCATGCCGTCATGCCGATGAACCCCTTTTTGTATATGTGAGATTGACTAGTGTATGGCAAACTCTTCAATCACTGTCCCAAAAATTGAATTTTGAGTCGTAAATTCAGTTGTTTTTTTATTCCGTCACAATTTTATTATTTTTGTACACAAAATTCTTTACTGACAACTTTCAAAATGAATATTATTCGCCAGATTGATAGGGGTTTATTTTCAAAATCAAAACTATTTTGATTATCTTCATGCATTGTTTGTGTCACACATACATAAATAAACTTTCAAAAAATAACACATACTATGATATATGCTGTACGGCATGATGTATAGTGTATGGGACCCTTTATAACAAAAAGTTGGTGCAAATAAATGCCATGAAATACATTTTTACGTTATCCTTCACATAAAGTATATTTCCAGAAATAATTTTTGCACTTCTGTTTTAGGTATTTTATAATGGTCGATGGAACCAGGAGTATTCAGTACAAGAAGTATATGAAGAAGGCTGTAAAGAAATAACTGAAAATACTATGGCTGCCTCATTGAAGAAACACTGCTATTGTCGGGGAGATTTGTGTAATAATTCCAATCATAATTTTAATGTCAAAACTTTGAATGTGATAATTGCACTGTGTACAATTATGATTTGTTTTCATAAGAAAATTATGTAGACTATATTGGACAGAATCTCCCCATTTATAATTTATTTATGTGTTCTATCGTAAGACTTGGTACTAACATACTCGTATGTATATTGTTCGTTAAATATAGTAAATATTGTGATATGTTAATTGTGAATAAATCAAATTAGTTTATCATATGTTAAAAAGTTATATTGCTCATAGTATTTATCAAAAATGAAACTAATCGGTGCATGAAGTCTTATACAGTGCCGACAAAAATAAGATGGTAGTTTAAACGTGTTTTTGTAGGAATGGAAAGACGGATTTAGCACATTAATAAATATTTTATCATCTGTGGTTTCAAATATATGTTCGAATTTTTGTGCATGCCTTGTGCATATACCCTCTATTTAAGAAAAAATCTTGATATAATAGTAAATGTTGTGTTCTAATTGATAGTCTATTTTAATTTATTGATTGGAGAATTTGTTAAAACTAGTAGCAATCATTTTTATCCCTTGTGATTCGTGGTAGGATTTCGTAGAGGCCAAATCTAGCGAAGAATAATGAGATTTTGTCTTGTACGCTATTTTTTCATGCAGACTCAATGTATTCCACATTACCTGCACTTAGGTTTCTACAGTAAATGACTTGATTTTTTCATAAATTGGTGATATGTTGTGTAATTGCGCATATTATTTAATTTTTAGTACTTACTAATTATTTTATAACTTAAGTAAAAACAAAATTAAAATACATCTGTAAAACAAAAATTAAGTTTTTAGCTTGAACCGAAAAAAGTCAATTTCATGCAAAATTTAATTTTTACTAGTGATTCTCAAAGTGATTTACTCTAGCTCATACGGATTTAGCCAATAAGGTAACCAATAGGAGGTTGTACAGGTAGATTGAGGGATCTGTGTCCTGGAACCTAACATAATTTAACTATCTGTCGTATATCATGAAGAGCATCCCTGCAATCACCAACCGCTTTTGAGTTAATAGTACACGACTTAAGTGTCTAACGGCCGCCGGACTATCGACATATATTGTCACCGGTCCTATGTTGTCGGCAATAAGTGTTTTGACTATTTCAGCCGCTTTCGTGGTTACCAGGATCTTGGCCTGAAGAACGCTACTAAGATCGTTAAGTTTATATGAGTTGTAGATGGCTAGTTCCTTGCAGAAAACACCTGCGCCAGTACCTTCCTCCATCTTCGACCCGTCTGTAAATATCGACAGACCGGCCAGAGGTAAGGAACCACTTGCCTAGGATTCCTTACTAAGAAACGTTATGAGACTGAGTATTGCCGCTAATGTGAGCACTCCTCTCTCAGGGCACATCTTGCAACGTGGAATTTAACTAGAATATCCAGTGGTTGGAGATTCAGGAGTGTATTCAAGGCTGACAGAGGAGGTCATTGACTTAACCCTCTCAAATCTAGACGACTCCGTCATCAGAAATTGGAGGGTATCTGATGAATGTTCCTTCTCGGATCATTTAAAGATTCTCTTCGAGTACTCTTTTGACGGAGATAAACAACAGCCTTATCGAAATCCAAGGAGAACAGACTGGGAAAATTCACATAGCTAACGAACTCCCAGCTGACTCTTAACACAAACTTAGGAACAGCTGTGGAACTCAACGGGGTCGTGAAAAATCTAACGGATGTTCTCCTTGGTTGCCATAAGGAATCCTGTCCGCTCACACATCCTGGGAAGAAATCTCGGCCAGTGTGGTGGAACAAGGAACAGGGCGCATAAGTCTAAACTCGACACTGATTGGAACTCCTATAGAGTTAGTTTCAATAAATACAAGAGTGAAACAAAACGCGCGAAGAAAAAGTCATGGGTAAATTTCTGTGAGTCGATAGAAGGAGTCAACGACGCTGCTAGGTTTCGAAACCTAATATCCAAGGACCCGAAGTCCATCGGTAGTATTAAGAAGCAGGATGGAGCGTTGACGGACTCAGGTTCTGAGACTCTAAATCTCCTAGCCGAGACTCATTTTCCGGGTTGCAAAGACATGGGTACCATCGACGGTGAACGTGATCGGCCTTTTGCCACTCCGGATCTGGATCTCATTAGCAAGGTGGTTAACAGAAATAAGATACGATGGGCGGTCAACACATTCAAGCCGTATAAATCGCCAGGACCGGATGGTATTCTACCGACGATGCTTCAATATGCCTCGCCAAGTATTTATCTGATCCATGAGAAGATTTATACTGCGTGTCTGACTCTCTCGTATGTTCCGGATCTATGGAACGAGGTAAAGGTTACTTATATTCCCAAAGTAGGGAATCCAAGCCACTCTGCACCAGAAGACTATAGACTCATTAGCCTATCATCCTTTCTCCTCAAGACTCTCGAAAGACTGATCGACCTGGAGATAAGGAGTCGTATAGACACCACCTCTCTTAGCAACTCACAACACGCATACATAAAGGGCAAGTCTGTGGAATCTGCACTGCACGAGGTGGTAGGCTATATTGAGAGGAACATGGAAAATTCAAATTTTACGCTGGCCTCCTTCTTAGATATAGAGGGAGCCTTTAACAACGTTAAACTTGAATCCATAAACCACTCACTTAGGGAAGTTGGCATTCCTGATACCCTGACATATTGTATAGATAAAATGCTTAACAGCAGAATTATAAATTCAAGTGTGGGGGACACAAAAATCAGGAAAACGGTAACTAGAGGCACACCTCAAGGAGGGGTGCTTTCGCCGTTACTATCGCTACTGGTAATTAATATCATATTGAGGGAATTGGACGGGAAAGGTATCAAAGTTGTAGCTTACGCGGACGACGTGGTGATATTGATCTCCGGGAAATTTCCGTCTACAATCTCTGAGCTTATGCAAAGAGCCTTACTGACGCTGTCACGCTGGGCCAGGGCAAATGGTCTTGGTGTAAATCCAACGAAGACGGAACTGGTAATGTTTACTAGGAAGCGTAAGCTCGGCGTTTTTGCTCCACCAACATTGGATGGAGTGCAACTTCACCTATCTCCCGAAGCAAAGTACCTCGGCACAATCCTGGACTGTCAACTACGATGGAAAAGGAACGTTGAGGAGCGGGCGAAGAGAGGAATGATTGCACTCTATGATGCAAGAACTCCATTGGGAAAAGCTGGGGGCTAAAACCATCGACTATACACTGGCTGTATAACTCGGTGGTGAAGCCCATCTTGTCCTATGGCTCTCTTGTTTGGTGGAACTGTCTGAGAAATTAGACAAGGTACAAAGAACCGCCGCGATTTTAGTTACAGGAGCCAGAAGAAGTACGCCACAAGCAGCTTTGAACGCAATGCTGTATTTCAAGCCTCTGGGCCTCAGTATTAAGTGTCAGGCTGCGCGTAGCGCCCTAAGGCTGCATGAACAAAAACTCTGGCGGAACTGTACCTTTGGGCATAGTAGTGTTCTGAATGAACCAGGTATAGCATTGGACCAACTCGTTAAACTAAGCGACTATATATCACCAATCCTTAGATTTGACGATGTAGATGTCGTTATTCCTAGTAGAGACGACTGGAAACGAAGTAACCCTCCTCTGGACGGTCTGGCCTTCTATACAGACGGATCCAAGATGGAAGAAGGTACTGGGGCAGGCGTCTACTGTGAAAGGTTAGGCCTTGAGTTAACCTACAAGCTGGATAGCAACTGTAGTGTTTTCCAAGCTGAAATCTTCCCGATCTGGAAGGCAGCGGAATTGATAAAAAGTCTGGATGCTGAGGCCGCTAAACCGGTGACTATCTATGTGAATAGTCAACGGCTCTTAAATCCATCAAATCTTGTCACATCAAATCCGAAGCCGTCCTCAAGTGTGGAGCAGATCTGGAAGAACTTAACCATAGCTATCGGTTGTGTTGGGTACCAGGACATTGTGACATCTTGGGTAATGAAAGAGCGGACGAACTAGCTAGACGAGGATCTCAATTCACCGATCTAGAAACTGATGACTCAATCAAACCACCCATATGTCTTTTCTATGGGAATTGTGTTGCAGTCACACATGTGACTGCACATCCCCAAACCTAACCTAAGGCTGACAGTGGTGTGCTTATTAGGGCTCCACCGATTAGCAGGACTACATCATCGACTACAAACCTTTCTCCTAAGGTGATCGAATTTCAGAAGTGTCGCATTTATCACCATAGCCATAGTAGAGAAGATAGTACTCCTCCCTGTGGTGTGCCTCTATTGACAGATTTCATTACAAAACTCTCTCCAATAGACGAATTGATTATTCTGCTTTCCAACATTCTTTCAATCCAATCCGTTCGGAGGGAGGGGATACCTGAACTATCGAGTGTAGAATGGATAGCTTCCAGATTCACATTGTTGAAGGCACCTTCAATGTCAAGGAACGCAGCCAATGTGTAACCGGAGGTATCCATATTCTTCTCGATATATCCGACCACTTCATGTAAGGCAGTGCCCACTGATTTGCCATTGATGTAGGCATTCTGGTCCTTAGGTAGAGTATCACTCGGCTTCCCAGCTGTCGGAATGAAAGTCACCGTTACCTCTTTCCATATTGTCCATACCAGGTTTGGGTAGCTTATAGTGTTCTCTATCAGCTTCTCTTCTTCCTTGGTTCGAACGTATGTCGAGGTGCAAATCGCACTTCGGCGTTATGGTCCCTACAACCAGAGAACTGGGTTGATGATAGAAGATCACGAGTCTCTCTGCCACAGTTAGTCCACGATCCGACGCTTCGCTTAATACTTCGCTTGTAAGGGTTATGTCAATGACTTCGCTTCTATTTACGAACGTTGCTGTATTGCGCCTATTTCCATATCCTAAGAATATATCTAAGTATAAAATCAAATATGCCTCACCTCTTGGATTGGTGTCACTGTTACCCCAGTGGAAGTGATGGGCATTGGCATCACATCCAATCACTAGATCACCAATGTTGTTCATAGCCTCCATAAGGTTTTGTACAAAAGGTACGGCTGGGTCAGGAGCCTCATACGGGAGTATACGGCACATGTCTGACTGTCGTCATCAAATCAATGTTAGCCATACGGCTGAGGGTATAAAAAGGAATACCAGAAATAGAATAGAAAAATCGGAAACTGCTTTACTCCTATTTCAATTTGGGTAATACACGCGATTACCTATTTCGCTTCAAGCCTTCAAGTGGTTAGCAAATATATTTTCACAACACTCCTGATATACAAACTCGGACAAGTGGTAAAATATAAGTATTTTTACTTGTTTCATCAACCAACGCCCTTCTGTATAACATGTTAGTAGGTAAGGGAAGTAAAAATATGAATACGTCGTTTTTAATTCCAACGTACAAACTAACCCTTACCCACAATCTTATAGTAGCGGTTAACAATGTTATGAGTAATACATATACGACTTTCGAACAAATGAATGTAAGTGTTTTAGAAAACATTAAACATCGAGATTCCGCAACGTATTGTACGTTCACGGAAATTTTTATTTATATACCCGGTAAGAGTTAATGTTTTGAATAGATATGAGGGAAACTGGTACTTAACATAAAATATGTCCATACTATGTGAACAGCGTCTGTGATTCCTGCGATGTGGTAAATGAAAAAAAAAAAACTATATTTATGGTTCGGTTTTTCTTGAAAGATCAAGTGCTTGGGTATATTATTATTAACCATTGTACGATAACCTGCATGGATTTCGGAGCTGCATCCCTCCTTCACATAGCATCGTTTCTTCAATTGTTCTTCCTCAAACTGTAAACTAATTTCCTTATATTAATGCAGAAGGAAGCAGTATGATTGTTGTAAGAAAGTGTTCAGAGGTCTATGAAACCACGTGAAACCTATGAAACCACGTTTTCTCTACATTTACCGTTATAAAATTATTTTTCGAAGTGACCCAGAAAAACAAAAGGTATTTTCGTGGTCCAGGGACTCCAACTAAACAGAATTGGTACATTGGAACCCCTAAATAATTTTCCTGTCGCACAGCATTTATACTCTTTGTGAAGTTGTAGAAAACACATAAATGATTTGGAAAGCGGTGCAATTTGTTTACTTAACATTTATTTTATATATATTTATATAATAAAAAGACATAACAATTATGATTAAAATATACAAAATATATCCAATGGTTAATAATTGAAAAGAATATACATAACTTAATTGGTTATCTTAAAATTATGCAACACTATGACATTCATACGATGCGGTATTATATATACTCAAAAGGAATGAACAGCGTACATCATCATTTGAACATCATGTGGCTCAATGTAGTATATGATGACCAATTCGCTGGTTTATTGCAAATTCCCATTTACACCTTGCAACACATCGAAACATATTCCGCAAACTCTCACTGGTTTATTTACGCCAAACTTTAAAATGGGGACATCATTATTCGAACATTTTGAGCACACAACTCGTCCACAGTGTCGACTTGAAAAGACAAATACATATATAAAAATGTTAACCAAATTTTCAAAATCAAATCAAATCTTTTAAATAAAATGCGTTTGAATCGATAAAATATTTTTTATCGATTCATACATACTATAGGTTTATCTGCGTACTTTTCACAAATTCAAAATAGCTTTCGCAATTCACATTGCTTCACTTAAGTTTTGTGTAAAAAGACAACATATAGTAACTTTTTGTACAAAATATCGAGTACGCAGATCGACTTTATGTTAAAAATATAGAGTTCACTTCAATTCAATTCACAATATTTTATTGGACTTTTGTGTTAAAGACAACATTTAGAAACATTAATACAAAATAGGCAGTACATAGACTGTCTTATAAATAAAGTATTTAAAATGTTTATATTTCTGGACTACATAATATTTACGCAAGCTACATTTTCTCACTGTTAAGTCGTTCAAGTTGTGCTTTTAGGTAAGATTCGAAATATTTGTCAATCTGATTGTATGTTTCTAAGATTTTAAACATGACGAAAAAAAGTGGTACTGTTACATGGACGTTGTACTAATAGTTGACCTGCACTTACAATTTCTGAGGGTAAATTAGTTAGTCACTAAGTTAGAAAATAAAATCAATAGGACAAGACCTTCCATACACCTAAAGTTGGACGATATAGTTATATAAGTATAGTTTAGCTACAACAAATAATTCTATTGTGGTGGAACAAAATTATTACCGAACTAATATCTCATATAAACATGTAAAATGCGTAAGTCACATGAAAACATTCGAAGCTGTTTACTTTCTCATCGTGAAATGGTGAACAGTTGCCCTAATTTGAAATTAATGAATGACTCATTTATAGCCTGTCCCTGTAAAATTCGAAATGAACCAATTCCGTCGTTTCATATTCCACGAGCTAGAATATTGAACAAAACTAAAACAAAAATTACGTGTTTAGAGTACAACATAACTTCTCAGTCACTGTCCAAATTTTTCTAGGATGCGTAAACTATTCATGTCGATTTCTAATGTATACGTAATATGTTATTAATTGGTACCTCTATCCAATAATTCAATAATATTACTTACCAATGGTGTTTTCGCATTGTGAGTGAAAATTTAGAATTGCATTCTTGGCATAAATCGGATTCGGACCAAGGCGATTCCTGTGGTAATTGATCTAGAAGTCTGTGTAATAGTTGGTCTGTTGCCAGTTTAAAGTTGAATATGCTGATACCATCACGATTCTCAGTTCCAAGACAAGCTCCATTTTTAACAAGTACTTTACAAAGAGGTGCTTGACCACGCATAAATGCCAGCAGTAATGGTGTATTACCATCCATGTCCGGTGCATTAATGGGATATTTCGGCATACATTCTATGAAAAGGTCACAGATAGCTGCAGCATTATTATCTTCTCCGGTTCGGCAAAGTTCGTGAAGGGGATTGCGACCCTTATTGTTTATAGCTTCAGCATTAATGCTGGATTCCGTTAAGAGCTCTCGAACAATATTCAAGTGACCACAACGAACTGCTATGTGCAAGGCGTTGTTGCCCTCTCCATCGACTGCGTCGTAATCTGCCCCATTTTGTATAAGTGCAGAAACAGCCGCGAGATTGCAACGTTCGGCCGCAATATGCAATGGTGTCTTCTGCATAGCATCTCTTTCATTTATACGTGCTTCTGCCAGAATCAAATTTCTGGTTATCATTTCATTGCGAGATGCCGCAGCTAAATGCAAAGGTGTAGACTGATTCGCATCATGAACTCTGGAGTTAACGTCCACCTGTATGGCAAGCAAAAACAGAACACTTTCAAGGTCATCCTTCATAATAGCCAAATGCAAAAAGTTTCGTCCCCTTGAATCCATTTGTTCGGCAGCGTTTGGCAAACGATCTAAAATTCGTTGTGCTGCTCGGTGGTTTCGTTTTGTTAAAGCCGTTGCAAACGGAGTGTTGCCATGTTTGTCACGGATTTTCAAATCGATTCCCGGATGACAAAGTAGAATTGATATTATTTCTTCGTGCTGGTTTTCAATGGCAACGTGTAGTGGTGTTTTATTTTCTGCGTCCAAGGCATTCACATTTGCACCGTGGTCGATTAGGTTTTGAAGAACCTTAACAAGACCCCATTGCGCACATAAATGTAAAGGTGATGCTTTGTCCGTCGCTTCCTCTCCACCTTCACCTTTTGGACCCGGTTGTCTAGGCGAGTCAAGATCGCATTGACTACGTATGAGAAATATTGCAACCGACTCTTTATTTTCATCGATGGCTCGATGTAACAAAGTTTGCTGACATCCATCTGGACCAGGACCCCAACAATCAGTATCGACTCCATGTCGTACCAACACTTGAGCGACGTCATCGTATTCCAGTTCTAGAGCCGTCCACAATGGCGGATCCCCTTTATTGTTTGGAGCGCTAAGAGCAACGCCTCGCGTACACAATGCATCGACAACCTGAGGCATATGACAGTGTATGGCCAATTGTAGTGGAGATTCTTGCTCACCGGTCAACGCGTTCATATCCGCCCCTTGCTGTAATAGAAACACTGCAATATCCGAGTCATGATTGAGAATAGCCTGATGCAGTAACGTCATATCTTGGCCATTGCGGGCATTTACATCCGCACCACCTTTAATCAAAATTGGTACCAATTCGGTGCGGTTTAAGAGTAGGCTCAAACTTAGTGGAGAATCTCCGTTTGCATTTTTTATATTAAAATTAGGAATTTCACATGCTTTATTATCTCCACTTTCCCTACATTTCAATGAAAAGTCAACGAAAGCTTCTATAACGTCAGTAGAACTATGTTCGACCGCAACATGTAATGGAGATTTCAGGTCAGGCACGCTTGATTGAATATTTGGTGATGCCCCAGCATCAAGTAATTTCTCAGTTAATTTTCTTAAGTTTCTTTCGGCTGCTATATGCAAAGTAGTTAAGCCCAGACGATTGATGTGGTTTAGATTAGCATGGTCTACAAGGAAAACTGCCGAATCTTCTAAGCCTTTACTGGCTAAAACTTGCAGTAAACTGTCATGACTTTCCGATTTCAAAGGATTTGCCCGAGCACCAAGATCAATTAGTTTTCTTGCTAGCTCTAAGCTCCTTTCAGTTCCATTCAGTAGACTTAATTCCAAACAACATTTTTCCTCTAAAGTACGCAAATTAATGTCAATATTATTCACACCCAGGAGCAGATTTTGCATTTCGACATTTCCTGATTCTATAGCTAAATGCAATGGAGTCTGCCCAATACGATTCTGTATATTTACGTCTGGTTTCAAACTAAGAATTTTTTCCCCCACTCTAACCATGTTGGAATATACCTCTGAATCTGTGTTATTCGGATTGTAAGCACAAACAATATGTAAAGCTGTATCAGCATTCGATCTGAAATTACAATGTTTTTTTTATGGAAAGAAGTAATCTAATTTATTGGACATATATTTTTTTAATTACCTGGAAGTTAGGTTTAAATCACAGTTTCGTTCCAACAGGAACTCAGCTGAGAATATATCGCCTCTTTTAACCGCATCAATAAGTATTGTTGAACCCTAGAATTTAATGCGAAACATATTCGAATGAATGTCACTGTAATATGATTATAAATTTACCTCAGCGTCGTACGCGTTTATATTCGCTGCTCCATTTTTCACGAGGGTCTGGGCTATCGGCAAACTCTTTCGCATTAGAGCCATTTGCAATGGCAAATAACCTTGTTCTCCCAAACTATTGACTAGTTCTGTTAACTAAAAGTAAAGAAAGAGTTTAAATTATTATTGGATTTCTACCCTATGAAAATAATAAAAAAAATATGCAGAAATATCTGTATCTGTATCTAATTTTTAAATTCAGATTTCCGAACACAAACATTAAAAAACGAAGAATGTTTTATCTTTCCTATAATATAATCAGAAATTCAATTAAATTCAATTTACATTGTAATAGCATACACTTAATTAATATTATATGGATTTTAATTTCATGTGGCAGTACTTGGGCCCGAAAAAACATAAATATGTAAGATTTTTTATGATTCACAACAATGCACCGATATATAACAAAATATTTGGGATATACGCTTTTTAAACACTAGAAATATTTTGGCCTTACTGCACCGGAGCATAACCATGCATGTACACTAAAACGCTAGGTACGAGTATAATAATTTTTTAATGCACTGTAGATGCAGTTTTAATTGTCATATTGAAACCTTTGTTAATTTAAACCTAATTTAAAAAAATATAGCTGAAATAGTATTAATATTCCAGAATATATCATATATGTATGTGACTTCACAAAATATAAACAGAATTAAAACATGTGCTTACTTCAGCTGGTTTTATTGGTTTTTAACATTTTATTTTCGTGGGGTTGTAATCTTGATCTTATTTGAATTTCAATAATTTTAAAGGGTAAGATTTATATTTGAGTACGGCTATGCAGAACATTTGGAATTTAGTTATGCCGCATTAAAAGTCACACATAAAAAATGTATCGACAACTAACAGAATGTCGTGAACATTACTCATACAATTTAAATATATTATTAATCATTGTAGTCTTAATCAAGACTTTAAACACAAATCAAAATGTCAATGTGGTTTATGTATTCTACCGAAAATATAAAATATGAAACACTGTTATGTATTTTTAATTTATTTAGTTTATTCTTTGTTTGGGTTTTTATTTTTTTTATATATAAGTTAATATAAGTTATTGCTTATGAAATAAATGAAATGAAATGGGTTTTTATTTTTTTTATATATAAGTTAATATAAGTTAAAATTCCTATTTCGTATTTTAT
The DNA here is from genome assembly GCF_032173495.1 of Musca vetustissima. Lineage (NCBI taxonomy): Eukaryota > Metazoa > Arthropoda > Insecta > Diptera > Muscidae > Musca > Musca vetustissima. The sequence continues at coordinate 174,284 of NW_026879402.1, forward strand.
TAAGCGCACGAAGATAAATATAGACCCGATAAGGGTAATTTTAACATGCGTCACTCATGCGTTACTCATATAATTATTATGTTGGTTTTGAGAATTGGAATTGCAGGCGTATCAGCATTAATTAAACGAATATTTTCTCTCAAGAACGCAACATCTCCACCGAAAAATGTATTCATGGTTTATACAAAGAGAACATCGGATCATACAAATCATTGCATTGATTAATCTCGTAATTGGTAAGTTTGTTTAAGGTTTGCCTAGGTTCACCACACGTTGATAATTTTTATTTTTCAAACAGATCAATCGATTGCTATTCAATGTTTTAGCTGTTCGGTTACGAGTAGTATCACTTATATCAACAATCAGAAGAAGATTTTACCTCCCTGCTCTCATTTCAATGGTTCTTCTCAGTTCATTGTGGATTGTCCCTTTTCTACAATGTGTATGAAAATGGTCCACACTATGTACCTGAATAATGGTGAGGAACTACAGACATTTACGCTACAATGCGCGCCACAAAGACAAAGCCGTCATGTAAGTTGTTTTGTAACGTATTTCGCTAAGCTTTATATCTATTTAAAATACAATTGTTATACATTTTTATAGGTCCTAAGAAATGGATTTTGGGAGGAAGAGTTTGTCGTTAAGGAAGTATACCCCCAAGGCTGTGTTTTAGACAAAAACAACCTGAATTGTTATTGCCGAGAAAACTTATGCAATTCTGCTAAAAGTAGCCTTTTAAAATCAGAAATAGTATACCCAATAAGTTTAGTTGTAGTTGTATTTTTTCTACGAACATTATTTTCAAGAAAAATATAATAATGTTTAATAAATATAATGACTTTGGAAAACAGTAGTGCGATTCTCTAATAGGCCCCACATACTATACATCATGTTGTCATGCCGATTAACCCCTTTGTGTATGTGTGAGATTGACTAGTGTGTTTCAAGGTAGATGTATTAGGTAGTCGCATCGACCCAGTTGATTGTAATTCAGTGTTACAAAACAAATTGTATCGTGATTTTTTTCCAAGTTTACTGCGAGAGCAACATTAAAATACCTAAAAATGGACAGATATTTTATATGAGGGCTACATAAAAACTGAAATGATTTTCTTGAAAGGTATTTTTAATACTACAAGAGCCCACAATATCATGTTACAGCCCAAGTTACAAGAAAGGAGACTGGACGGAAAGCGCTGTGACAAATGGAATAGACACTCCACTTTATGGTGGAGGGAGTAAAACATTGTGAAATATGGAACGTCGCCACCATTTTCATACCTCTACGAGTGAACCAAGCAGTATAGTCGGGCGTTCAATATAACACCCTTAACAACTACCATTGCACATAAATTTTCAATTTATGCATGCTTGTTACCCAGATCCATTTCTCATATACAATTTGGTGGACACTCATGACTAGAACGATTCTACTAGTTGATATATGATAAACAATAAACAAAAAGATTAGTCTAGGATCAACATCAAAAGGCCATGGTTGTCAAATTAGTTTACGTTTATGCATGGAGTTAAACGGCATTTACATTAGAACTTTTTACTGGGTTATCCTACTCAAGGCCAATATAAGATCGGACAGTCAATTCAATATAAATTAAATATCGTTTTTTTGCAGCACATTTGGACAATTTTAAAATTTTAAAGAAAATTTTGAAGTAAATTATCTTACAAAATTATAAATTGTGTTGAGTTATTTATTTAAGGCGAAACAATTACTTTTCGCCTTGGCAAAAAAAAGGCTATATGCGTTTTTGATCGCTTTATTGTGAACCATAACTTAATGGGTCCATTTTATTTGCCAACATACCAATTGAATTAAAGGTCCGGCTATAGTTATGATACGCAGTGTATAGGCCTTGAACCTACTCTATGAGAATTTATATGACTTGTATACAATGGAGTTGACAATTGAAATCCACTGAGTTAACGAAATCCGGTATTATGTATACGTACTATCAAGGTTTATTCATAAGGTTAACAGGGTGGCGAATTCGAAGTCTTCATCTACTGTCAAACATATTGTTTGAAAAATAAATAAACAAAAAATATTTTTATTGGAACCAAATATTCGTGAACAATACTACTATCATTTCATTATTTGAAAGATATTTTGAATTTTTATCCTATTCTGGTTGGTATTTCGCGATTAAAAAGTTGACAGCAAGAGAAGACTAAAGCATGAATTCGACTGCTGGTTAGCATTATGAATAAACCTTGGGTACTATTATTATTTAGACACATAAGGGGCAACATAACAACGTTACCTAAATTTCAACGAGGCGTACAAAAATATTCAACTTCCCTACTATGGCGAAATGTTTTGTACAGCCCAAGGTCGATATATAAGGTAGCCGCATCGGAGAATTGGGAACATGATATTGTTAACAAGGCGACGTAAAAAAACTCGAAGCAAATTAACTTCCAGCAATCAGAATTAAGCGTTTTGAAAAATGAAAATTATTTGTTTATTTTTTGAATATTTTAAAAATTATAAATGTTGTGTAAATATTTGATTTTTGTATAAAAATAACATCAGAAGAACGCCTTAAATGCTAGAATGTTAGTGCCATAGGGTGTATAAAGAGATAACAAGATTTTGACCATTTTTCCGCAGTGTTTTTATGCCCTCACATGAAATTTGAAAAACAATAACATACAGAGAAATCTATTTTGACCCCAAAGTCTTGTTTTCGATTACATGGTCTTCTTATAAAAGTCTCATCTCGCAAAAGTCTCAACCGCTATGCCATTCTTTTTTATCCCTTGTTTTTCGTTATTTTTAATGTAGTTCAATTGTTATTTGGAAATGGATTTGAAAAAAGAAACAACTAATTGTTATGACATATAATGTCACCATCAGCTGGTTTGATACGATTGCCTTCTTAATATACCTTGGTACGGCCGTATTACCCAAATATGAGTCCATATCTCTTAGCGAGCTAAACAAAATCGAGAAATAATCTTGAAAAATTGAAAAATATGGGAAAAAATATTGACATTTGTTTGAAATATTTTTCGGGATTGCATCTTTATGAAATTGATACAGGACATGAAAGAAGAATATCAGCTAAGATGTTAACAAAATATCTCCCATTTTGAAAAAATGTTGAAATTTACATTTGCTATTTCAATTTTCATAAACGTAAACAAAGTTGACAACAATTAATTTATTTTCGACAGCATTGCCAAATTCAGTATAAATTGTTTGTTGTTGTTGTAGCAGCCCTATTGATTTTACACTGAGGGCTGAGGTGAGGTGACTGACGAAGACCTCTCTCTCGTGGAAACGCGCAACCAATCCTTGACATGTTTTGGTGTATGTTTGGAGGTTATTGTCAAACTAAAATACTCAAACAAGTGGTATATTTTCTTCAGCGAAGGGAACTATAGCATTATCCAACACTATCTAAAGTTGGCAATTTGTTGCCAACTTTAGATAATAATTGTAATTTTTTCATAAAGTAAATCACATAAAATAATCAGCGTATGGATGGGAAAGTGTTTTAATAAAAGTATATCGTCAGCTAAAATACAAAAAGGCGTAACTAACAAGAAATTGAAAATTGACTTTTTGAATGAATATTGTGAATGTCAATAAACTACATGTGTTGACAAAGTTTTACACGTCTGCGGTCAAAAAAGGAGTTTCTATTAACAAAAAGACGTAACTACAAGTGGGTTTATTTGATAAATGCAAAAAGGCGTAACTAACAAAAAATTCAAATTTTAACTTAATTGTTATGACTGCCATTAAACTAAATAACTAAATTTGTTAAAAAAAAGTTATAGTCTATTATTCGTCATATGCAATATCACCCTGCCGGGCATACTTTTTCATTTCACATGACATGTTTATAGTTTTCATTCAAAACAGTTTTTTGCTTCTCCTACACAATTATGCTTTTGTTAGTTACGCCTTTTTGCATTTTAGCTAACGATATTAAAGAATATAATAAAATATCGGTCAAATATATCATTTTTCTTTAATTAAAATGCGACATGCCGACTGACGATTGGTAACTAATGGCAACTATTGACAAAAAATCACTATTTTATTAAATTGTTAAATTAGTCAACTTTTACACAAAATAATTAACAACTTTTTTGTTGTATCGAGAAGTAAACATATTTCGAAACAGGTTCATCTGTTTCGAAATATGTTTGCTTCTCGCAATGAAATGGAAAAGCGTGGTTTTATATTTGCCGGAATCGGGATCGGCGTTGAGAGTTTCTCTCTCTCAGTGGTAAATTGTGAATTGGGTTGGAAAACATTACCACAGGTAGGAACAAAAAAGTACGATAAGGTACCTAAAATTCTACTTGAAATGATAATAAATCATAATTATCGAGAAGTATTGGCCAATATTTATACCAGTTATTTGCATAAATAATATATGTTATAATTTAAGCGTAAATGTATTCACGAATAATAAAAAAATCTAACTTTTATTTTGGTACGTTTATATCAATTCGTACCTTTTGTGAACAAAAAGTACGCTTGTTACAAGATTAAAAATAGCGCAACTCTAATTACTCTCTCAAGAGAGAGAAACTCTCAACACCGATCCCGATACCGACAAATATAAAACCACGCAAAGTGCACAGGAGAGAGTATCCTCTCTATTCTACGCTCTCTCCTAGAAATCACATTCAATTTCAATTTCTTTATTTTTCATTCGCTCAGTTCGTATGGCGGGGTTTTACATTTATCGGGATTGGTGTTGAGAGTTTCTCTCTCTTGAGAGAGTAATTAGAGTTGCGCAATTTTTAATTTTGTAACAAGCGTACTTTTTGTTCACAAAAGGTACGAATTGACATAAACGTACCAAAACAAAAATTAGATTTTTTATTATTCGTGAATAAATTAACGCTTAAATTATAACATATATTTTTTATGCAAATAACTGGTATAAATATTGGCCAATATTTTTCGATAATTATGATTTATTATCATTTGAAGTAGACTTTTAGGTACCTTTTCGTACTTTTTTGTTCCTACCTGTGGTAATGTTTTCCAACTCAATTCACAATTTACCACTGAGAGGGAAACTCTCAACACCGATCCCGATAAATGTAAAACCACGCATGCAGAGAGGACTTTCCAGTACTACGGTTGTCGATGTGATCTTAACTTTGTTTACGCTACATTGCTCACCGCGACTTCACTGCATTCTCGCTTTCGATCGAACACACAGTCATTAAGGTAAAGTTTTGTTTCTTGTGAAACTCATTAACTTTGCGAAAAAAGTTGAAAATATATTCTTTCACAAAATTGTTTTATGTTGTTTTTCTCTTTTTTGGTTTTTCTTCCCCTCATCGGTATCACGCCAACACATATATTTAGTTCATTTTCAAATACCTCATTATTAGTTAATAAATTTTATAAAATGATATTTTTGCCTGTTAGGGCAACAATCATTGATGGTTTTATTTGGTTTTCCTCTTTCGAGTTGAGTTAAATGATCAAATTTTTGTAATGAAAAGGAAAACCAGAGCGCTCAACTACAGTCGAAAGAGAAACCCCAAATAAGGTAAAATTTAACGTAAATAATGCAAACAAGAGTAATTGCTAATTCCCGAACAATTTACAATTAATCGAAGTCCCAATATATATATATATATATATATATATATAAATTGTAGATGTAAAATATATTTCCAACTACAAAGGACAATAATTAATTGGAATTTTAAATGTTTTCAATATGAATATTAACTTTACTTACGTTGCCGTCATTTTCTACGAGGCAGAGAAACACAACATCTTCTCTCAATAGACGTATAGCAGCATGAAGGGGGTATTTGGTCTTACTTTTTAGCATTTTAAACAACAAAGGTCCTGACATGTGTTCAAAATCTTGGGGAGTAAGATCCTCCCAATGTGTTGATATAAGCCCGGAACAGTAGTCAAGAAGACTGGCGGCACCAACTTCTTCTGCAACGCAATAAAATCGTACACAGGAACGAACTCCTACTGAAGCCACTAAGGCCCTTTCACACAATCCCAATAAACCTGGAAGACGAAAGCGATGAGATGCTTTTAACAGACCTAACGATAAACGGTCATGTTGTAGGTCAATAACATCTGTATAAATCCATCGCAATAGTGCCATAGCTATGTCCTCGTCCATATCACTCCAATCTAATTGCTCTACATCAGATAGGACATCTTCCCGCCATTCTTCGGACCTTGCGTGAAAAACGAATTTATGGGCCGGCATAACTTTTGTGCTCATTTGAATTGTCAAGTCGGAATATACGGTACGCCCGTATAGAGAAGCTACGGTTAGTGCCAACCGTGATACAAAGCTGCTAAATTCACCGACTGCATCGGAGTCGGAAGCAACAACTGCTTTACTGTATTTTCTTTCTAATTCCGCATACTCTTTTTGTAGTTTGGTGTATTCCTGTTTAAGTAGCGACAAGTGCTTTTCCAGTTTCTGCAATGTAGCTACATCCGGTGAACCTATTCAAAAATTAGAATTTTACAATGATTAGTACAACGCCCATAATAAAGTCCAGGTTTTGCAGAACTGCCAAACCAAAACAAACATGAATTTAATATCTTACTCATAATGCTTGTGGAGCCCTTTCGAATAACAAATAACTAAATTTAAATAAAAATTGTGTTTTTTACAGAACAAAAACAGATTTTTTTTTGTTAGCGGCTGAGAAATAATGTCGTTCGGAATAGGGATACGTACGTCGAATTTGGACTAATCGATTATTGGTAAAGTCTGAAAGTCGACTTTTAATCATGGCGGAAATTGCAAAGTTGACTTTTCATGGTCGACTTTTTTTACAATAAATAGGTACTCCCTCAAGCGGATAAACTAGCACTTTTGAATGGCCCGCTTGCCCGAATTTTTCTTGTTTGATAGTGTGGCCTCCCATGTTTGTCATTCATCAGGCAACCACATTCATGGTTGTTGGTCAGTCACTCAGAAGTGCTAGTGTGTACAACGCATCAAGCACAGCTGATTATCAGTTTAGCTCTCAAGATACATATGGTCTGTTCGCATAATGCAAGAAGAATTTTGGTCTGTTCCCGTACTGCAAGAATCTATTACTTTTTACCATAAATTTTGATATCATAAAGGAAAATGTGTCATCGTAGTAAAAAGCAGTAGATTCTTGCAGTACGGGAACAGACCTATACTTGTCAGTATAATTCGCCATTACATTTCCACTAAAAATTACCGTGTTTACTGTTTTCAAAATGGTAAGTATTTGGTCTGTTCCTGTACTGAAAGAATCTACTAATTTTTACTATTTTTACCGATATCATAAAGGAAAAATTGTTATCGTAGTAAAAAATTGTTCATTCTTGCTGGTTCTGGAACAGACCAATTATTTTGGACTATCAGCTCATTTATCGATTACTCACTGTGGTAATAAAAATTATATTCCATACAAACATTTCACGTTATTCCCTATAGTACGTTTACATTTAACCGGATTTCGTTAACCAAGTGGGTTTCAATTGTCAATTCCTTTGCATTTACGTCAAATAAATCCTCATAAAGTAGGTTAACCCGGTAAAAAGTTCTAATGTACAAGGAGTTCTACTCGATTATGGAATGAGTTAATTAGTCAATTTAATTTTTTAATATTTTTAGTTGTGGTGAAAAAATGTCAGATAAATACAACCACTTGTTTCGTATGTTTTTAATATTTGGCACAAGAAACCATTACATATATAGTTGTTTTTTTTTTGTCTTTTGATTTGAGAAAAATTTGTAATCAGTTAGTAGCTTTGCCCACCTTGTAATATTTATACCATGGACACACTAGAATTTCAGACATGCCATGTCGGCATCGTTTAATGTAAAAGAATAAAATATAATTGCGTCCTTATTATTCTTTTTGGTATAATGCAACTTATAGTACTTTACATTGTACGGAATTATTTAATTGTCAATTCCATTGCATAAATGCCAAATAAATCCTCATAATGGATTAATTCTTATAAATCGACTCGATTTATATTTATATCGAGGTACCAAATCCAAACTGTTTAGACAAGCAATAACATGATATAAAGTTGATTTGTCAGCTGTTATTTGTTTTGATAGGAATTGACTCCCATTAGGTCAAAAATAAACTCATCTGTTGTTTTAAAAATAGTAATAAAAATTTTCTAGTTGTATCAGCAGCCATATTTTTAATAAGGAAATATTTTGAATTATAACGTATTTCGTAGCATACTATATGGAGAAGGCATTTTTTTTTTTTTTTTGGTGTATTGTATTTAAAATGATTTTGAAAAGGATTTCGAACAAATCGAGATATTGAGTGGATTTAATTCTGTATGATAAATGGAGGTGAAATCCTCATATAGCATTTCCACATTAAATGAAACCTTTTACAAATTAAATGAACCCTTTTCCAAATTAAATGAACCCTTTTCCAAATTAAATGAAACCTTTTCCAAATTAAATGAAACCTTTTCCACTTGAAATGAAACCTTTTACAAATAGAATGAAACCTTTTACAAATAGAATGAAACCTTTTCCAATTGAAATGAAACCTTTTACAAATAGAATGAAACTTTTTCCAAATTAAATGAAACCTTTATTCTTATCTAAGGAAATATAATATTTGCACTAATTTTAAACCAATATTTGAAAATATTTCTTGACATTTTAATAAATAAATATTTAAGAACAAGAATTGAATACCCGGTCCTAAATGCGAAATACATATTTGACTTAATAAATTGTTGATGATAAGGTAACTGCTTATCTTAATGAAGGGGTTCCCGACTTGCAGCATGTGGGATTTTCAAAACCATGTCCATAACGTAGTTAGAACAATCTTGCCGAGTAAGCTTTTGAATACTTCGCTCGATTACATCAACAATGTTATGTTCCATTGAAACGTCACACAGCTCAGCTCTTGCACATAATTTTATTTTTGAAAATGCATTTTCATTGGATTTAGCATTGGAGAATAAGGCGGTAAGAATTTAAGGTTGAATCTTTTGGATTCGATCAAATTTTTCATGTCATGTAGCTTGTGTATTTGAGCGTTATTTTCCAACTCTGGATTGATTTTCTCAAAGAAAATTTCTATAAATAATTTAAATCTATCTGCATTGACACTGGAATTAGAAACGATTGTGTGATGTACAACTCCCGCGTTGTTTATTGCTGCAATTATAGTGACATTACGACCTCTGACCGTAGGCAACACAATGTGTGCTCTTGTTCCTTGTCTTGAACGGGCTTGGGTTCTTCGTATGTGAAGATTAAATCCACACTCATCAATGAATATAAATTTTTCTCCTTGTTGGGGTATCCATTTTGTAAAGTCTTGAGCATATTTTTGTCTCAAGCCTAATGTTCTGGAGTCATTCATTCGTTCTATTTCAATAGAGGCCATCTTAAACGTAATTTTTAATTTCCGTAATCCATATTCTATGCAGCTTGTGGAAATATTTATTTCATTTTCTCTCAAAAGTTTAGTTTTTATGGCTTTGAGGGTAATTCCAGGTTGACTTTATATATAGAACTCGATCAGACTTAAAACTTGTGGTGTCAACCACTTAGTTCTATTTCCTCCACGCTTATTTTCCTTCAATGTTCCAAACTTTTGTTTGTATCTTCTTATAAATGTTTTTTCGGAATTTATGTTTTTGCAGGTTAAATTTGCAGCCTCGGAAATGGTTCTCCCCTCTTCATAGAATTTAAATAATAACAATTTCATGTCTTTTGTTATTTTGTTATACTGACCCAATTTGTTCCGGTTCTTGTAGATGTAGCTTCTGTAGGTTCTGGAGCATTTCCACTTGTAATACTTGGCGAGGATATTGATTCTTCCTCAGGTTCCCAAGCTAAAATCAGGTTCGCATTTATTTTAAACGTTGCTATTTTTAAATACAGTGAACTCTCGATAATGTGAACATCCAAAACAGTAAACTCTCGACAATGTGAAGTAATTACAAACAAAATTTTGGAACATTGAAGGAAAATAAGCGTGGAGGAAATAGAACTAAGTGGTTGACACCACAAGTTTTAAGTCTGATCGAGTTCTATATAGAAAGTCAACCTGGAATTACCCTCAAAGCCATAAAAACTAAACTTTTGAGAGAAAATGAAATAAATATTTCCACAAGCTGCATAGAATATGGATTACGGAAATTAAAAATTACGTTTAAGATGGCCTCTATTGAAATAGAACGAATGAATGACTCCAGAACATTAGGCTTGAGACAAAAATATGCTCAAGACTTTACAAAATGGATACCCCAACAAGGAGAAAAATTTATATTCATTGATGAGTGTGGATTTAATCTTCACATACGAAGAACCCAAGCCCGTTCAAGACAAGGAACAAGAGCACACATTGTGTTGCCTACGGTCAGAGGTCGTAATGTCACTATAATTGCAGCAATAAACAACGCGGGAGTTGTACATCACACAATCGTTTCTAATTCCAGTGTCAATGCAGATAGATTTAAATTATTTATAGAAATTTTCTTTGAGAAAATCAATCCAGAGTTGGAAAATAACGCTCAAATACACAAGCGACATGACATAAAAAATTTGATCGAATCCAAAAGATGCAACCTTAAATTCTTACCGCCTTATTCTCCAACGCTAAATCCAATCGAAAATGCATTTTCAAAAATAAAATTATGTGCAAGAGCTGAGCTGTGTGACGTTTCAATGGAACATAACATTGTTGATGTAATCGAGCGAAGTATTCCAAAGCTTACTCGGCAAGATTGTTCTAACTACGTTATGGACATGGTTTTGAAAATCCCACAAGCTGCAAGTCGGGAACCCCTTCATTAAGATATCAATCAACAATTTATTAAGTCAAAAATGTATTTCGCATTTAGGACCGGGTATTCAATTCTTGTTCTTAAATATTTATTTATTAAAATGTCAAGAAATACCCCAGTTTGTATTACTATTTATTTAGTTTTATGTAGTAAAGATATTAAATGAAATCACACCGAATTAAAGAATATTTATGTTAATTACATAGCCATACAACTATATTTGTTAATATTCTTTGATTTAATTTTCAAATATTGGTTTAAAATTAGTGCAAATATATATATATATTTCCTTAGATAAGAATAAAGGTTTCATTTAATTTGGAAAAAGTTTCATTCTATTTGTAAAAGGTTTCATTTCAATTGGAAAAGGTTTCATTCTATTTGTAAAAGGTTTCATTTCAAGTGGAAAAGGTTTCATTTAATTTGGAAAAGGTTTCATTTAATTTGGAAAAGGTTTCATTTAATTTGAAAAAGGGTTCATTCAATTTGGAAAAGGGTTCATTTAATTTTTAAAAGGTTTCATTTAATGTGGAAATGCTATATATGCATCCCCCTTTACTTATATGTTCTGTACTTTTTGTTAATAGTAAATATAATAAAAGGGAAAAATGTCAAAATCTCTCTGAGTGCAAAAATACGGTTACCATTTTACTCGTCCAAATTTTTCGAGTGAAAATATTAATATTTTTGTGGGGTTAAGAACAGGTTTCAAGTAAAAAAGTTGCAAAACTTTCAGGTTCTGGAACGGAACTATATTTTCTAGAATAAAAAAACTACCGACCTAATCTAAAAACGTTTTGGGCGCTGCGAATAGGGGAGGCCAAATCGAATCGGCTCCCGTCATGTGTGCGAATGAGTGACGCGGACCAAAATGACAATGAAACATTATTAAACGAACTAGAGTTGGTAAGTCGACCTTACAGATTGTACAATTTGTTACTGGAGTCAGCTGATATTTAATCAGTTGAGATCTGTAAACAAATAAACAACCCTACTTGTTTTCAAAAATTGGTCTGTTCCCGTACTGCAAGAATCTACGAGTTTTTTACTAGTTTTTTTCGATATAATAAAGGAAAAAAGCGTTATCGTAGTAAAAAATCGTAGATTCTTGCAGTACGGGAACAGACCAATTTTTTTGTGTGAAAGAATAAAGGAGCACGTCGTTCAAAATCAAGTTTAACTCTGATATTGCTTTATAAATTGACATTTCATACAAAGACAACTTAACAGGCTAGGTTTTAATTAAATTTATTGAAAATATGCAAATCCACATACATAAAATTATATGGATTTTTTAAATTTTATTTGATATATTTCAATTTCTCAAATGAGACTACCTTTCACAATTATGGCATTGTCAAAAAAAAGGTAACAGCAAGTGTTGTTGTACAACAAACAATACAACAACCACATGGAAATTTGTTGTTGTAAGTTATATTAGTGTCAATGCCATTTGACAGACAAATGTAAACAAACAAATTATATTTATTTTGAAAATTAAATATTTTCGAATCCTCAAAATAAAATTTGAAAAACATGAATGAGAATCTATCAAATTTACATTTCTATCGCTTCAACATCTTTCCTATAATTGAGCCATCGCCACTTATCTGTGTAACACATATGAAAATGTAGGGAATTGCGAGTTAATCTATGAAGAAAGATTTGCTTCCTCAAACTTTCCCACCAGGCAGATTGAGTAAATTGAATACGGGAGCACATTTAATAAAGAACAGTTTCAAATTATACGCGTTCCCAATTTTCCTGTTGGGTGATTTTTAAAAACATAACATTTGTCAAATTCATATTGACACTAGTATTACATTGGAATCAAATCAGCTGGGATTTGATGTTACCTTTTATAATTGTACTATGGTTGTGGGCTCTAGTATCAGAATCATGGTACAATTATAAAAGGTAACAGCAAATCCCAGCTGATTTGACTCCAACGTAATACTAGTGTCAATATGAATTTGACAAATTATGTTTTTAAAAATCACCCAACAGGAAAATTGGGAACGCATACAATTTGAAATTGTTCTTTATTAATGTGCTCCCGTATTCAATTTACTCAATCTGCCTGCTGGGAAAATTTGAGGAAGCAAATCTTTCTTGAAGGAATTACTCGCTATTCCCAGCATTTTCATATGTGTTACACATATATATGGCAATGGCTCAATTAAAGGAAAGATGTGGAAGCGATAGAAATATAAATTTGATAGATTTTCATACATGTTTTTCAATTTTTATTTTGAGGGTTCGAAAATATTCCATTTTCAAAATAAAAATAATTTGATGATAATTTGTTGTTTGTTTACATTTTTCTGTCAAATGAGTTGACACTAGTAGAACTTACAACAACAAATTTCCATGTGGTTGTTGTATCGTTTTTTGTACAACAACACTTGCTGTTACCTTTTATTATTATACCATGTATCAGAATAAATAATAAGAAATGCAACAAGCCGTTCTGTTCGTTTGACATATATTTAAAATGATACTAAAAACGAGAAAAATGAATGGAATGCTAGGTTTTCAAAATCGAGTTAGGAATATGATTTAGGTATTGATTCATCAACAAATCATAAATGATTTCTGACCAATGTTCTCAAATTCAAATGTGGACAAATTGATTTTAGAATATATTTTTTATATTTTTTCAAAACAGTACACACACAGTGTCCCTAATATTTTATTAATTTTAAACAATTTTATTGTTTTAAATTATAGTAATATTCATTAAAAATGAAGAAAATAATTTTCACCAGCTGACATATTTTTGTTAGGAAGTTATTATAAATATTAACAAATTTTAAAGCACACTTTAAGGAGAAACGATTATTTTTGGTGCAAAAAACAGGGTTGTATTTGAAATTATCTCGATTTAGCGTAGAATTTCGAGAAAATCGAAATATTGAGTGAATTGCATTTTGTATGGTAAATCGAGGTAAATTGAGCTTATTAAATCGAGATAATTCACTTTATCACGAAAAAAGAAAAAAAAATGGAAACATATGTCGGGATGAGACTACCTTGTATAATTATGCCATGTTGTTAAAATTAAAAATTATATAAAGCTGCACATTGTTCTCAATATTTAACTATGGATGTTACAACTTATACGTATATTATCTGTATAAGTTTTAGATGCTGGGAACTTCATAATATTACTATATATTGGTCTGTTCCCGTACTGCAAGAATCTACTAGATTTTACTATTTTCTTCGATAAAATAAAGGAAAATTAGTTATCGTAGTAAAATGTAGTAGATTCTTGAAGTACGAGAACAGACCATATATTTTTAAGCAATTTTTGCCACTGAACACATATATTTATTTACATTTAAATTTTGAAAGCTGAATGTTGTCAAAAGTATTATTATGAAAATATTAGTGCTATATCGAGGTTGTATCTTAAAAAGCTATGGTTCCAATTTTTTCATAAATTTACCATACCATCCTTTGAAATGTTACCAAATATTCTTCCAGTAAGATTTGTCCAGCACAATTCTATGTGTTTCAACCAGTCGTTACCATAAAGGAATAATTGTTATCATTTTAAAAAGAAGTAGATCTTGTAGTATTATCGGCCATTTTAGTAGAAATCCCACAAATTGTCCTACTTTTTGTAAACATTTTCACACTGTTAAGTCTTATTCGGTCATGATCTCATAGAATAGAGGTAGTCCCAAAGATATAATTTTTAATAGTAAACATGGTACAATTATAAAAGGTAACAGCAAATCCCAGCTGATTTGACTCCAACGTAATACTAGTGTCAATATGAATTTGACAAATTATGTTTTTAAAAATCACCCAACAGGAAAATTGGGAACGCATACAATTTGAAATTGTTCTTTATTAAATGTTCTCCCGTATTCAATTTACTCAATCTGCCTGCTGGGAAAATTTGAGGAAGCAAATCTTTCTTGAAGGAATTACTCGCTATTCCCAGCATTTTCATATGTGTTACACATATATATGGCAATGGCTCAATTAAAGGAAAGATGTGGAAGCGATAGAAATATAAATTTGATAGATTTTCATACATGTTTTTCAATTTTTATTTTGAGGGTTCGAAAATATTCCATTTTCAAAATAAAAATAATTTGATGATAATTTGTTGTTTGTTTACATTTTTCTGTCAAATGAGTTGACACTAGTAGAACTTACAACAACAAATTTCCATGTGGTTGTTGTATCGTTTTTTGTACAACAACACTTGCTGTTACCTTTTATTATTATACCATGCTGAAGAGCATATAATTATAGCATTTGGTCTGTTCCCGTACTGCAAGAATGTACGAGTTTTTACTATTTTTTCGATATCATAAAGGAAAAAAGTGTTATCGTAGTAAAAAATAGTAGATTCTTGCAGTACGGGAACAGATCAATTGAAACAGTTTCCTAAAATTTGGTCTGTTCCCGTACTGCAAGAATCTACTACTTTTTACTACGATAACGAATTTTCCTTTATGATATCGAAGAAAATAGTAAAATCGAGTAGATTCTTGCAGTACGGGAACATACCAATTGATAATTTAAAAATTAAAGTTGTCAGTGAAAACGTCATATAAAATCGATATAAAGATTGAAATAAATAAAAAATATTTTGAAATGAGAAAACAAAAAAATACAAAACTAGCGAATTCTTTCATGGGCTGGAACTGATCATATGTATCAGTTTCAGTTTGATTTCATATACAAAACACGTTATAATTATAGTTTTTTAAATACTAACAACACCATCTATTGATTAATTATAAAATAAATAAATAACGCCATTTTAAAATTGATGTTTTTTTGGTTTTAATAAAGAGATAATACACATTTCGTATTCTTATTAAAATAATTGAAGCTACAAGGGAATTTGTTTCTACTCGTCTGAAGGCTAATAGAACTACATATATGAATGTACGTACGTACAATGATATACATACATACGTACATATGAGAAGTATTTGTTTTGCCAAAACCATGCGCTCCAGCTAACTGAGAGATAATGTTTTTTTTTTAAGCAACAGTACATCTCGCCAAGCTTTCAGTTCAATACGGTACGAACGTGAGTGCAGTTCGCGGGCGAAGAAGCACGGTGCTACCAGCATTTAAAAGTAAGAGTTGTTAACAAACTGCTTCCAAACAAATAGAAATAATGAAAACAATAAATTTCAAGTTTCTTTTCGTGGGTTATTTGTTAATGTGTTTGTGTATTATTCGGAGTGCTGGCCCGCACATGTACATATACATACATACCACCGACAAAGTTTGTGGATAATCGATTAATTTAATCATAGTGATTTTATTGTCTCTTCAAAATTTTCAACAAATTCCTAAACAAAATCTCTACAATTTAAGGGTTAAGGGGCTGACGTGCTCTGAATTGTACATTATTTTCGTCAGCACACTCAAACCCATCATCAATATGCTTAAATATTGTTTAACAACCCCCACAGCATTCTTGGAGTAAGTGAATTCAATACAAGTGTTGTGCGTTGTGAAGTCGCTGGTGGTGCGCAAATTGTGTGTTGAATGAAAGAAATCGTCAAAATACTGCTATTTTAAAAAGTAGTGTAAAGAAAATATGCAAATTTGGCTACACATATATATATATATATGCGCATCAAATGTATGTTTATAAATATTACAAATACGTATGAGTGGTGTAAATTAATGGTTATACGCAAGGACCCCGCGACCTTAAACAATAATGTTGTGCCCGAAGAAAAAAAAATGAAATAACGTACATATGTATGCATACTACTATTTTGTCACCACTTGCAGTCGTCATTTACCAAACAAATATCTACAATGAATTCTCAACGTCATGGCTTTTTTTGTAGATAGAAGCAAAATTTGTTAAATTGTGAAATGTTTTTTAAGGAATTAATTATTACCTATGAATTTTAGTATTTTGTGTTATAAAACTCGTATAAAACTAACAAGATGTGTTGTGTTCCCCTAACATGTTTTCCTTTCTCTGCCATACAACGGTAAATAAATACAAATTCTTATTATTGATAACTACAGCAACAACTACGTGGACAAACAAGCGATTTGAAAATGACAACATTTTGTAAATCATATTAATGCCTGGGGTTTCTTCATCCATATGCTACGACTCTTTTCTATTTTATTTTCCAAAGAATTTATATAGGGTAAGTGCCTTGGTGATAGGCATGTATCAGTAGTCGGCATCTTTTGAATTAACACTCTAATAACCACAAAATCCTATCACGAAATATGAAAAAATAGCTTGAATACAAGCAGACAATATTGTCAGATTTTTCTGTGTAAAATTTAATCAAGCTATACTCATATGGGTATTAAGAAGAAATTCAATTTTGTTTGTCAATGAGAGGATTTCAACACTACATAGTGATAATAAACGTTTCTTGAGAAAAAAAAAACGAACACGTCGATTAAAACCAAATTGTAATTACATATGTTGGTGCGAAATAAAAAGTCATATTTTGCCTTCCTTAAATATGGGATGGGTAGATGATTAAGTTAAAAAAAGTATTATTTTAATATACATCATTTGTACGAACGTTATGTTTAATAGAAAATATATGGAAATGTATTGCGTACATATTAAATGTTTTGTCTATTAAAAAAATAATGTGGGTTAGATGCGAATAGGTCGGGGATTTTTCGCTTTCCAGGACAGATCTACTCTTAGATATTTTTCATAAAATTTTATGATTTCTTTAAAATCTTAACATTAAAAATTTTTAGTTCCCTGTAATGTTTTAACTATTTTTTTTATTTGTGAGAAATCTGCTTGTTATATTTACAATTTGTTCGTTCAAACATGGTACAAATAATGTAATTCTATACAATATTCGGAGTTCGAACTCATTACATTTGACCTGAAACTTTTACTTCTTAGAAATAAATCCAAATCAAATCTTGCCATTTTCCCCTATTTTTTCCAATGATTCCACTATCTCTTCTATATTTGTACGCAATCATGCTGCTCAATCTATCGTGTTTCACAATATGAATGTAATCACTTGAAAGATTTATTTGCTTGTCGAAATATTCTACATAAAGTAGCAGACCTTTTGGGATTTTCTAAAGAATGATCAAATTTCCAAAAATGTAGAAAATATATTTCAGATGCATTTAAACTTAAATTTTAAAATGTTAAAAGAATAATAAATGTATAACGAAAATGTATAATGTAGAAATGAATTTTGATTTAACAATCGTCTGCACTCCATTATAACTGCCTTGACCTCTCAAAAATGTTGGATTCAAACCCAAACTGATTACTGTGTTTATTATGACAGTCGAACATTCTTTTCCTGTTGATCATTCTAATTCTACGTAGCAAAGGAAACATTCTTTGTCTTTTTTGATACCTTGTCAAAAATCTTTTACATATGTATATAGTTTCATCTGCTAAAACCGATAAGAATGCGATTTTCCAAGAATATTTTTTCAATGGTCCGCCATTTTATTGATTTTTGAGCGAAGTCATTTTTGGTAGGAAGATTTGCTACCCTGCACTATATGTCAAATTATGCAAATCATTTCATTCAACTATTTCATTAAATTTTTACATGTAATTTTCAACGACTATTTCTATATTATCGGCAATAACTCTTAATTTTAACTCTTTAATTTTATAAATCCGGTACAATGTAAACGTACTATAATGCAAGTACAATTTAAAAGCTGTATTATTTCTAACAACAAAAAAGTAGAATTAAAAAATTAAATCTTATGGCATCATGAGGTTCGAGACACTACAAATTACGACTGAGCATTAATATAACCGGATTTAGTCGATGAAAAGTCATCGTCGATGAAAAGTTGCCAGGAACTACTTGTGAAATGCAGGGTTATTTGTTGACAATTCGACTTCGTGTGTGAAGAATTTCATTGCCTGGTCGTGACTTTTTGAACCATCTTTGTGATAGAAATTTCTTGCTGGGCAAAATTGTGTAGACTTGTGCTACGACCACTTTTGTAGTTATATTACTACATATGTAGCCATGGGTGTGTTTACTCGAGTATGTATGTATCTGCATACATGCATGTGTACATAGTATCTCTTGTCGGCTTTTTATTTAATCGGAGAACTTGTGAGGTCTATGCCCTGTCTATACCTTATAAAATTGATAAGCTAAACCCCTTTTAATTCCACAAGTTTTTAGTGACAACGATCAGTCATTATTGCGAATTTCAAGAAATTAATATGTGCAGCGGATCATTTTATAAAATAATAACATTTGTGGCTTTGTTGACTTCAAGCCTCTCACTGGAATACCATAACACGTTACATCGCTCAATCAGTGATGCGAATTCCAACCCGTCCATTTCCAAAAACGCTGTTATTGTCGAACATAGTGATACAAAGCGGACCGGTCTACAATCGGAAAGATTAACGGACACACTTTGGCGCACATTTGAGGAATTCGAAGAGCTTCTCGAAAACATAGTCCAGAGCATTGCTGTTAATGTACCGAAAATATCAAATGACGCCGATATCTTCCTTAGCAAATTACGAAATTACACTATCTATGCTGTGGAGATTGTCAGTAACAGAGTTCTGGATACCGGCGATCAATTGCTGCAAGGGATGCTCGAAGATGTGGAACATCAGCTGGGCGCAGTAAAAGTCGAATTTCAAAATTTGGCTTTAAGTGTTGATGAACATTTCGAATGGGCCGTAAACCAATTGAACGAAACGCTGATCAACAATACGGTAGAATATGATTGGTGGACGGCTCACATAAAGCATAGGCTGCGCACAGTAAACGACACCCAGCTCTATCGGGAGGGTTGTAGGACCATTGACGAATTTATACAACGTAGCAATGAGGAACTTCAGAATTGCTGCAAAATATCTATGAAGCCGGTAAAAACGCTGTGCAGAGATGCCAGTTCCCTACTCTCCGAATCGCTGAATATAATAGTCGATGTTATTGATCGTATTCAAAGCTGTCTCGAGGACAGTGACTCCTATGCCCACTACCTAGTTCCCTGCATGAATGTGGCTTATGACAACATTAGCAGTATTGTAACGAGGGCAATGCAAGTGCGACATCTTATCGACAACATGTTACCCATAAAAATAATCTACACAAGGAATTGTTTTGCCATTGTCATGGTTAATATGAAGCGACAAAGGGACAAGATAGAGTCGAATTTATTTGTATAACTGGAATATGTGCTTGAATCATAATAATAAAATTACTATTTGAATAAAAGTGTAAACCATGGAAAAAAATAGAACTAGTTTCAAAAAATATAGAACTAAAGCAACTCTGAAGTGGTATATAATTATATCATATTGATTTCATGGTATAAAAATGAAAGGTAACAGCAAGTGTTGTTGTACAAAAAACGATACAACAACCACATGGAAATTTGTTGTCGTAAGTTCTACTAGTGTCAACTCATTTGACAGAAAAATGTAAACAAACAAACAAATTATCATCAAATTATTTTTATTTTGAAAATGAAATATTTTCGAATCCTCAAAATAAAAATTGAAAAACATGAATGAAAATCAATCAAATTTATATTTCTATCGCTTCCACATCTTTCCTTTAATTGATCCATTGCCATATATATATGTAACACATATGAAAATGCTGGGAATAGCGAGTTATTCCTTCAAGTGTCAATATGAATTTGACAAATTATCTTTTTAAAAATCACCCAACAGGAAAATTGGGTACGCATACAATTTGAAATTGTTCTTTATTGAATGTGTTCCCGTATTCAATTTACTCAATCTGCCTGCTGGGAAAGTTTGAGGGAGCAAATCTTTATTCATTGAATAACTCTCAATTCCCTGCATTTTCATATGTGTTACACATGTAAGTGGCAATGGCTCAATTATAGGAAAGATGTGGAAGTGATAGAAATATAAATTTGATAGATTTTCATTCATGTTTTTCAAATTTTATTTTGAGGATTCGAAAATATTTCATTTTCAAAATAAATATAATTTATTTGTTTGTTTACATTTTCTGTCAAATAACGTGACACTAGTATAACTTACAAAAACAAATTTTCATGTGGTTGTTGTATCGTTTGTTGTACAACAACACTTGCTGTTACCTTCTATTATTATACCATGCGTTGGAATCAAATCAGCTGGGATTTGCTGTTACCTTTTATAATTGTACCATGTATTAATTTTAAGAATTTTCTATTATTCGAAAATACGAAATAGATTCAATAATTCCAATTAAGATTTACAAATTATATTTGGGGTTAACTTTTTTTAATTGACAATTTTATTAAATTATTATTTTTAATTTCCATTTTCCGGTCTTTAGAAATAATGTGAACATAATTCACCCTTATTACGGTTGGCGTAGTCGTGTTGAAAATTTGGCACTGTCGTATTTATACGACAAATCAGTATTATGAAAGTGGTTAAAATACGCCAAATTTGTCGTGAAAGACATCCTAAAAATAACTGGGTAAATAATTTTAACATTTTATCTTAACAATATTTTCTGTTAAACTGTTACATTAAAATTTATTTTATTGCATTTCTCAATATTCATAAGTATTGCACTTGCCAGAAAATGAACTAGAAAACAACAAAATGACATAGTTTTTCCAATACAATATAAAAAGGGTTCTAAAGACCAATAGTTATTGAAATATGACATTTAATTTATTTCATATTGGTAATATCGTATATAAAACAAAAATGTAGTATTGCATGAGAAAAATAGGAAAAATGCAATTCTGTGGAGGAGGTGATGCAAATGTGGTATAGGTTGGTAATGTGGTATAGTCACTGTTTTTGACAACTGCAAATTTTAGAATAATTGAAACATGTTCTACAGTTTTCTCAAAAAAAAAAATAAATAAATAAAATAAAAAATAAGATAGCAATGATCTGTTTAATTTATTCTACTCAGGTTGAGAATCAGTAGCAAAAATTAAATTTTTCATGAAATTGACATTTTTTCGGTTGAAGTTTAAAAATACATTTTTGTTTTACAGATTTATTTTAATATTTATTATTAAAGCATTAAAATAATTAGTAAGTACTAAAAATCAAATAATATGCGTGAGTGCACCCCATTTTTACCGATTTAAGAAAAAATCTATACGTTTATTCAGTAAACACAAGTGCAGGTAATGTGGTATACATTGAGTCTGCATGAAAAAAAGCCAGCACAAAACAAAATCTCATTACTATTTGAAACATTTGTACTCTACGAGAGTCTACCTTGAATCACAAGGATGAAAAACAAAGGATATGAGCATAAACAACTTCTCCATACAAAAATTAAATATTGCCATATGTAGACATTATTATATATCAATAATTAAAGTTCCATTCAACGTATCCGTTAAAAATCTTAAATTATACCACATTAACATCATGTGGTATAACACATTACTTTAAATTGTTAGAATAATACTATTTTCAAATTCATACATGGAAAGACAACACATGTAGCATGTTACTTGTAAAATTTCAATTTAATCGGATAAAAAATAAAAAATAGGCAATCTAAAAACAAATGGGTATACCACATTTGCATCACCTCCTATAGTAATTTCTTTCTACGTCCAATTTAATCACAAATAGATTACATTAAAAAATACTAAAGCACTGTATTGTATGCAAATGTTTGTATATTGATTTCATCTTAGAAAATAGAAACATTGTTTTAATGCCTCCGTCATTTGGCTTTCAGGGAAATCATTCGGTATACATTGCATATATGGTTTTTCTAATTTACGTTCTTCACTCTGACGTCTAGTCCGAGATACTGGTATGCGTCCCCTTTTAATCTTTATATCCAGATACTGCTGCAGATCATCCAATTTAGCCAAGAGCGCTTGGAAATCTTGTTCTGGATTGTGCAAAAAAGTACATCTTGTCTGGTAGCCACCAAATATGAAGCAATTGTATAGTCGTTGAATGCGGAACTCCAACTGGCGCATAATGTGTCTGGTTGTGGTTTCAGATGTCGCATACACATCGTAGACAGTGCCTAAGTCCTTTGTGGAGGCACATTTGAAAATTTCAGTGGACCACAGTTGAAGAAAGTCGACATAGGCATTGCCGCACCATTCGTCTAGTCGCAGGTTCCACGTTGTGAGCACTTCTCGCTGTACGTCAGCATATCTCATAAAAACGCTTTGAGTCGATCGCAGCGTATCGACAATATATTCTAGAGCCTCATCGACAACCTCGGAAAACATGACGTGGAAATATTCCATTTCGGCAAAGTAGTCGGTCAGTTGCATTTTCACACTAGTCGGCAAATAACGCTGGGCCGATGGCACTTGACGAAGTTTTTGCAAGAGAGTAACACTCTCATTCTTCGACACCTCGAAAAAGTTTTCAGCGGCACTGCCAAACAAACCTGCCATTTCCGCCGAATATTCGAAGTAATCGGCCAATCCATATAGACGCTCAATTTTATTGGCTCCACTTTCCAAGTCAGCGCTATTATCCACAGCATTGAGTAGTACATCGGAAGTGGACAGATTCTTCTGGAGGTTTTCGACGAAATTCTGAAGTGCAAATTGCAAATTGTTTTTCTTCTCATTGCCGCTCCTAAGGGCTTTGAAGAATTGCAACGAAATATGATCACCACTAACTGGATGTGTTGGAGCTCCCAATCTTATTGGCGGCTTCAGGGCATCAGTATAAGAAGTATAAGACACAATCGCCAATATGAGGTATACCACAGTTTTCACGAAACTCCACATTTTAATTCAAGTATTTTTCGCTTCGAAATATCCAAATATATTAGGTAGACTAGAACGACCAAATCTATTTTTGTATGTTTAAAAATAAAAGAGCAAAACCGAACATATATGCTGCCACAACGCTCATCGTCCAAAATTAAACTAAATTTGTTTGTTTACCTTAGCAGTGGTGAAGCTCATATGGTGGCGAAGCTGATTGTGGCACAACAATCGTCCATAGCTAGTTTCCGAACAATCACAAATATTTTTATTTTTAGGCATTGTTAACATTATCGAAATTGCCGCTGATAGATTTCAAATAATGGATGAAGAGCAATACAGGAGTGTGGATTGTGGTGAAGGATTTTGACACGATATTATTGGTTTAATTTAAATTAAATTTCAATTTTTTAATTATATTTTTACTGAGAAAAATTATTAAAAATTAAAGAGCATATACGATAATAATCCTATATAAAAATAATCCTGTAAGTTAACGAACGAAATCGCAACTATATACATAAATGTTTATTTTTATTCATAAAATCAGGCAAATATTTTCATTTTTATAAAGAGAAAAGTATCAAAAATTTTCAAAAATAATAGACTAATTATCATGGCCGTGTAGCTCGTACACATACGACATCAATCGGCAGATAAGAATGGACTTCGCGTACATTAAAAAGGCCCCAGAATTTTGGATATTCAGACTAAAGCACTCCCCAAGTACAGAAAAAACTTTTAACATCAATAAAAACTTTATTCTGGAGGAAACTCGCACATCTTTTATGCATAGAGGATATTAATTTTTTTTTTCCAGACTTACTTTTCCTCCTTAAAATGTATTTGTTTGGGTTTTCTCTTTGAATTTAAGTTAAACGATCGAAGTTTTGCAATGAAAAGAAACCCGTAGAGCGAACCTACATACCCACAATTATGCAATGGATGTCGCCGTTGGTCAACTGGTAAAATTCTAAGACGATCTAGCCCTGTCAGTCAGCCTGTTGTAATCTCGCTATCTTTCAAAGAAATTGATATAGGGTGCTAAAATACTGCATTAATGTGTCATTTGTCTGCAGGCAGGTCATATTCGATAATGGGGTACATCGGCCCATGTTTATGCGTAGTCTCCATATAACCGTCAATTTTTGGTATTTTAGAGGTTTACAGCGCATTTTAAACCGAATTCGATGAAATTTGTTACTATGGTTTGTTATTATCAATGTTGATCTTTTTCATAATGGTATCACTCAATTTTCGGTTATTGGAAGGTAAAATATCGGTCCACGATTATCGATTATGGGATTTTAGGAAAAATTCCCATTATAAATTGCTGAAGTTTGTTTTTCGTGTGTGTTGAGGTTTGCAAAAATCGCTTGGAAAAATTGTCTGCTTAGGTCCACTTTTTGGTATACCCTTATATTAAAATCCCCACCATTATTCATTGGAGTATATTTCACGTCAGTGTAATATAGCTCCTCCCATTCTTGATTTTATATTTTCAAGATTTTCAATGGGCTGGTAAATGAATACCAATGCATTTAAGGTTTGTAATTTTGCACATATGTAGTTGAAGATTTAAAAGAGAAGAAAAATAATTTACAAAATTTTGTTGTTGTTTTTGGTGATTGAATATTGGATATGAATATTTTTCACTACAAACATTCTTGAATTAGTGTAGATTCGAAAAACTAAATAAAATTTTTTGACACCGGAAATGGGGGGGTCCCCTTAAATGATCTCCATGCCAAACCGCTGCAAACACTGATTATTTTGAAATATGATTTGCTGCGGCTAAGATTTGTTTTTCTCTTTTAAGTTGAACTTAATGAACGAAGTTTTTTTCTAAAAGAAAAGCAAACCGAAAGCAATTTGCATTTTCGTCGAAGTTATTTCGAAATCGCAGCTGCGATGTACATTAAAATTTATCGAGATTTGAAAATTGAAAATAGAAGCAAATTATAAACGTCAGAAAGACTCAGAGCTTTTTATTCTTTTTTTTAATTATATATTTCTATTATATTTTTGCATAAAATCGGAAATTCGATTCAACTGGAAAACTTTTTTAAAGTAAATCCTTCATTATCGTTTCATATTAAAATGAAAATGCACGAATTAGCAAATCAAGCAAATTAGTTCGTTATGGAAGAAGTAAAGGCAAAACATAGACTTAGCAGAAAAATTTTAAACCTAAAAATTACAATGATTAAAAAAATATACTGGAAATCGAGTTTGGAACTCATGAGCAGAAGTTTGACTATTTTCAAGTATAGACTATTTTATAAATTATTTTGAAATAAATCAGTAATCATCAGCTCCATATTTTTAAATGAAGTGGGTGTGCTGTATAGTCGACATGTACTGATCATATTCTATAATGTATGTCATAAAACAATCTGGTCAAGCAGGATTAGGGTTCGACTGTAATTACTAAGAATTTTTCGAAATTAAAGGTAAAAACTGGAAGTTTTTGTGTCCGGCATTTTGGGATAGACATTAAAATAAACTTTTTTAAATTTTTATAATTTGAAAATAGTATTTTGGCTGTTTCACTTTATGCTTACCAGAAATTACTCTTGATTGCGTTAGGTATAATTGTAACAAGTTCGTTATAATCGAAATAAAATAAATGAAAACTATATTTGGGACCCAAAAAGATAAAAAACAATATGTCTCGTTATAACCGGCGTTCATTTTATTTTATTTTATAAGACCATATTTAATATTACGTAGTTAACAACAAACCCGAGCTTATAAAAACTAATATTCATTATAAAATACTAAAATTTAAATTTTTAATTATTCTAATTATTCTTGGCTCCCCAGCCATAAAATACAAACAATAATAAGAAAAGAGATGAGATTATGTCCAGTAAACCAGTAGTAAAAAGAAGAATAATAAATTTCAAAACCACAAATCATTGCTGTAAACCAAAATATAGATGAAGTTTTCTTTTAAACACATTATTAGAATGGGAGAATATTCTTAGATCATATGGCAATAAATACCAACATCGTGCTACCCTAACTACAAATGATCTTGCATAAATGGATTTATAAATTCTTGGTATCACCACTTGAGGGTTTCTCGAAGAATGTGAAAAAGAAAACGTGCTGGTTAATGGTTTAGGCTCGCCAGTTGTTATTATATTATAAAATGTCAGTATATTTCGATAAGAAATGAAATTAAAAAAAGAACAACCTAAAAAGCGTTTTACATATTCAGATATAGGTCTTCTGACTGGAACATTATATATAAAACGCACAACAGCATTCAAAGTCCTACGTAACCGAGCAATATTTATACCAATACAACCTGATACAATTTCAATACCATACAGGATATTTGACAACAGTATAGCATGAGCTACTTTCTTCTTAATATTAATAGGCATATATATATTTGATGCATAAATTTGGCTTAGTGATCCCCAAATTCTACCGGATAAAGTATCTACATGGTGCCGAAACGATAGTTCATTATCAAGAACCACGCCCAATAGTCTATGGTGGGTTACAAAGTCTTTTTAAACATACTCATACTGTATATATTCAATCTTGTCCACAAGTCCAAGTTCAAATGGAGAATATTTTTCATATAAGTATTATTATTATTTCATATTAGTATTATTCAGTATTGCGAACACGAAAACGCAGCTAATTTTTTAAACGATGTTTCTAAAACCTTAACAATAAATTTGATCTATAACAACGCGTCTATTTTAGTTCAATATTTATGCAAGACATATACTGAAAATCATAACTTCCCAGTTACATTTCCATGTTTCATCGTGACTTTAATGATTTCTAAAGTAACATATTTTACGTACATACATATTTTAATTTAAATCTACAGAGATAACATTAACACACTCGATGTATTTCAAACAAATTTTTTTCCAGAAGACGAAATTATGATGACGCCATCATTGAATACTTAAATCACAATGGAGGGTCATCTGTACAACAAAGATGCTCGGACAAAGATTAGGCATGCATCAGTTAATGGTGATACCGGGCAACATCCAGAGAAGTTGCAGACACAACAAACAACGAATATTCTTGGGGCCAAATCTGTTTCTAAAAATAATAGCACGTCGACTATGGCCGACTATGGTGATAGCGCACAAATCTGTACAAATATGTCATCTGCTGGTAACGCACACAGATATTCGCCAGTAGCAAACGACAGAATCAATGAGGAGCGAAGTGATGATTATGACGACGACTCGGATGTTGTTGTTGGACACGTAAGAAACGGTTGTGATATTAATTTAAAATTAGAAACATCAAAAGAAACCCTTTGTGAGAAACTACAAAATATGTATTTCGAATCTGCATCCTGCCCCAAGGACACTTTAAACGACAGAGGCAAATTGTCTCTGCGCAGCAATGAAAATCAAAATAACGGAGATCTTCGCTTTAGTATGGCTGCAGATGGCTCTTCCGATGGTGCAATGGACACGAATGGTGTCGAATGGTCGGCACCGAACAAACATATTTCCGATACAGGTAATGCTTTTACTAACCCTAATTGTGACGAAAATGACTATGCGAAAAATACCACATCGGCCGCAAATAAAATTGCTTCCAATACTGCATGTCAAACCCTAATTCGAAATGATAATTATTTAAATGCATGTTTATCGACTGAAAATCAACAATATTGCCAAAATCACCACCACCACCAAACCAGACAACATCAAAATCCATTGGCTAACGCTTTGTCTACCAAACCCCCATTCTGCACTAATTACAATTCTGCTTGCCTAAATCAAAACCAAAGACAGTCGTTATTTTCGAAATCCCAATCATTTGACATCGGCCAGGATCTGCCATCCATTTCGTATATTGAAAATGATGATGATATGTTTTCCCAACTGTCAGAGACCAATAAGGATAGCCAGCAGGACACTCAGCAACGGCAAGACGTCATGCCAGGAGATACACCACAACAGAATGTGCATCAACCCAATGATGATGAAGTCAACAAAAGTTGCCGGACGACCGATGGATCAGATGAAGGAACAAGTAAATGTGGAATGCCTACGAAGACGCAATCACTGGAATCTCGTCCAATATACCCCAATGTCCCATACAGCCCATATGCTAGTCCTTACAGTAGTCCAAGAACGAACAGGCGAAGACCGCCCTTACGAGAATCTAGGCGTATTTCTATTGAGCAGAGTGGAAGTTTTCTGCAGTTAAATCAATACAAACTAATGGACCAAATTGGTCAGGTATGTTCATTGCATTTGCTAATAGTATTCTTTATGTATTTATTTGTGAATTGTCAGTTTCTTTTTTCTAGTTTTCATTATTTTCGAAATATGTTTAAATATTACAGATCTTATACGTGCTTAACTATTAGATATCACAATAAAACCTTTTGGGTTTTTGGTATATTTAGATTTCAAAAACATCTTATTCGAGAGTTGGGAATCGAAAATATGACTGTGCAGCAGGGTGCGTAGAATGATTAAAATACGCTCTTTCTCGCGAATGCTCACGGCGAAAATTCGAATGTTTTCAATTTATCGCGAATGATAAAGTTACAATGAATGAACAAGCATTTGCAATCTCTCGCCAATGTTCGTATTGTACGAAAAATTCACGAACGATAAAATTTCGCAGCAAGCGTCATTCTTTTGAAAAAAACTCAAAAAACAAATGTTTGCGAATGCTCGCGAAAACTTCAAAACAACATCAGACAAAAATATCGTAAACCAGTAAGGAAAGTAGTAAAGTCGGACGGAGCCGACTATATGATACCCTTCACCACTTTGGGTATATTCAACAGATGAATCCTAACAGACGTCGCATTTTTAAAGGACCAGTAAAATGAAATTGGATCCATAAACATGCCATTCTGCAATTCATTACGCTGTACCAAATTTCGTGCAAACCGAAAGATATTAAGGGACTTTGGTACAAAATTTACCTTAAATCGGACGAAAATATATATGGGAGCTATATCTAAATCTAAACCGATTTTCAGGAAACTTAACACACATCATTCCAGGCCTAATTGATTACCCTGTGCCAAATTTCGTGCAAATCGAAAGATATATAGGGACTTTGGTGCATCATTTACATTAAATCGGACGAAATTATATATGGGAGCTATATCTAAATCTGAACCGATTTTCACGAAACATAACACACATCATTCTAGACCTAATTCATTACGCTGTGCCAAATTTCATGCAAATCGAAAGATATATAGGGACTATGGTGCACCATTTACATTAAATCGGA
Source organism: Musca vetustissima (assembly GCF_032173495.1). NCBI lineage: Eukaryota > Metazoa > Arthropoda > Insecta > Diptera > Muscidae > Musca > Musca vetustissima. Next base: position 204,039 of record NW_026879402.1, read on the forward strand.
GGAATATATATATATATTATATATATATATATCGGATCATAAATGCGACCTGTACTTTGTTCACAAAAATACATGCGTAAATCGACTCAGAAAGTGATTCTATGCATATTCTCAAAAGGAATCATGTGTCTATCTCGTTTCCTTTTGCCTGTTACAAACATATGCACAAAGACATAATACCCTGTACCACACCCTGCAAGCATTTGGAAGTGAGTTTTATCTTCCAAGAGAATAAAGTGCATTTTCGTAACTTCTTTATTTTAAAAAAGCGATTTACAATAACAATTGTATTGCACCGTTACATTTAACTTCTTGTGGTTATTCCTGAATTGTGGAATTTAGACAAAATTAAGCAGGCTTAGTTTGATCGTGAATTAAGGTGATATCGGTTCTAGTGCTACATAAGTTTAAATTAAAGTTAATAATATTTATTTTCATAGAAAAAAAATAAAAAAGATGTAATATTTTGTGTATGTGGAAAAAGATTGTTACAGGGCAGTGAGAAATTTGTTTACGTGTCAAATCCATTGCTATGAAATGAAATTGTCAATGTTTTTATATATAACAAAGTAAAAAAATACAACATAAAAAAAACAAATTAGTGCTATGTGGACATATCCTAGTGAAACACTTGAAGACTTAATGTGATCGCCTAAGAAAAGAAACAGTCACTTAAATTCTGGTATAGCATCGTCACCGACAATCGCTTTCTTATCGAATATTATAAAGTTCACGGGAAAAGTTGTACCGCGCCTGCGTTACTACAAACTTTACCGCCTGAGTAACTCATAGTGGTCACGGAGAAGATCCTACCAAGTAGTATCGCGGGCGTGGTACAACTCTTCCCGTGAACTTTAGCATTTTCGATAAGAAAGCGATTGTCACCGACGATGCTATACCAGAATTTAAGTAACTGTTTCTTTACTTTAGGCGATAAAAAATGCTTGCAGGGATGTCGTCGGCTGCTGTCGCTGCCGCCATCCATCCTCATCATGCCATGGCATGCTGCTGCCGCCGTGCCTTGCTGTGTTCCGCCGTTCGTTTTCGATTTCATTTCATAGCATGTGTATATAAATTTTAAATATCACTTTAAAATTTCACTTTTTGCACATACACAATATAACATTCTATATTTTATTTTTTTTCCCTTAGGATAATTAAAAGCATTCAATTAATTTCAACTTAACACTATAACCGATCTCAACGCAATTCACGAATAAACTAAGCCTGTTTAATTTTGTCTAATTTCCTCATTTCGAGAATAACTGTAAACTATCGCTTTTACATAGAAGTGAAGTAAAGAAAAATATACTAAAACAAGTTAAATGTAACGGTGCAATACAATTGTTAGTGTAAATCGCTTTTTTAAAAAAAAAAAGTTACGAAAATGACACATTTTTCTCTTGGAAGATAAAACTAACTTCCAAATGCTTGCAGGGGTGAAGGGTATAAATAGTAAACACACACACACAACTAATGAATGTGTGTGTAGCAGAAAGTGTGTGGAATAACAAAACACATGTCCAACAACTATTGAGTTCACGCCCTGCAAGCATTTTTTATCGCCTAAGTAAAGAAACAGTCACTTAAATTCAGGTATAGCATCGTCGGCGACAATCGCTTTCTTATCGAAAATGAGAAAGTTCATAGGAAGAGTTGTACCACGTCCGCGATACTACTTGGTAGGATCTTCTCCGTGACCACTTTGAGTTACTCAGGCGGTAAAGTTTGTAGTAACGCAGGCGCGGTACAACTCTTCCCGTGAACTTTATAATTTTCGATAAGAAAGCGTTTGTGGGCGACGATGCTATACCAGAATTTAAGTGACTGTTTCTTTAATTAGGCGATTAAGTCTTCTGCTTAATTTTGTCTAATTTCCACAATTCAGGAATAACTGTAAACTATCGCTTTTATATCAAAGTGAAGTAATGAAAAAGATACCACAAGAAGTTAAATGGAACGGTGTAATACAATTGTTATTGTAAATCGTTTTTTTAATAGAAGGGAGTTACGAAAATGACAGTTTATTCTCTTGGAAGATAAAACTCACTTCCAAATGCTTGCAGGGCGAAAGTTTGTTATTATTGTTGTTTTGACCATTCGCGAGAATTCGGGAATGTTTGTTTTCATTCGTGAGAGAATGTCAGAAAGAATTTCAACCACCAAACGAAACGAACGAACGTTGTTGTGTGCTCTCACTCGTTTGTTATGTGTGTGCGACCATTCTTTGGCGAATGTTTGTTTGGTAAAGAATTTATCGCCATAGATTCATTCTTAAAATGAGCACAAAACGAAAAGAATGTATTTTGAATCATTAGCGAGCGAATTTTTGCGCACCCTGATATTTTCTCTCTCTGGAATCACTGTACTGGTCACTAACAACGATTTTCTCGGTTGTTTGTCTTTCTAGGGATCATACGGACTTGTTAAACTCGCTTATTCGGAGGAAGATTCGACGCACTATGCAATGAAAATATTGTCAAAACGACGTTTACTACGCCAAGCTGGACTTCTAAGACGGGGGCCCAAAAAGGGAACATCACCTTTGGATCGTGTATATCGTGAAATTGCTGTCTTAAAAAAATTGGACCACCCAAATGTTGTTAAATTAGTGGAAGTTCTGGACGATCCTTTAGAAGATTCACTATACATGGTATTCGAATTGGTGAAAAAAGGCGAAGTATTAAGCATTCCGACAAACAATCCGCTAACTATAGAACGTGCGTGGAGTGTTTTTCGTGATACATTACTTGGATTGGAATATTGTGAGTATAAAGTTATTTAAATTATTTTCCAAAGTTCACTATAAAAAAAAAAGACGAAAACCAAAAAGATCGTCGTGACCGAACTTTTTTCATTATCTATAAAAGAAGAATATTTTAAAATAGCAAATTTCAAATTTTATTATTCAGGCAATTTCAAATTTTATTATACTCCAATAAATATTAAAAATCTGCACAATTATAACAACTGGTAAATTTTCTTTGCAAGAATTTGTAGATACTCAGTAACACAACTGTCAAATTTTCATCTGCTAGAACCGCGAGCTAAAAACACGAAATTAGGCAAACATATTATTGTGGATCATTCTTTATGATGTTGCTAATTCCACGTAGACAGCCATTATTCGATGTATTTTTCTTATATAAGTGTTTATTCTTCTACTTCTGCAGTGCATTACCAGCGAATTATACATGCCGACATAAAACCAGGAAATCTCTTATTGACTGAATGCGGACGGGTGAAGATTGCTGATTTGGGAGTCTGTAATGAATTCATCGGAGAAGATTCAACCATGACAAATTACTCTACGGCGGGAACACCAGCGTTCAGAGCACCGGAAACATTAAATGTTGGACAGGTAATTGTATAATTTGAGTAGTATATTCATTCATCACAACAACGATCTTCGCAATATCTTTATCTCTCAATAAGCATACAAATAAGAAACAAGTAAAAATACCGTGCAAAATATCTAAAATCGGTCGGAGAGCTATGACAGAGGATTTTTTGTACTGTCAAAATTCTTTTAAAATTCCCGTCGAAGAAGTTTTCCAAGTCCATAAAAATACCTAAAACAGTATATGGGGACTAAGTAATGCCCACTGTTGTCGCATGTAAACATTGTGGAACTGCTTACGTCTCCTTTTACTCTCCAAACTGATCTTCCAAGACAATATATTTCCTGTATCATAATTGTCCATAACATTTTGGAAGATTTTCAGTTAAGCCATAATATGACTTGTTTCGTTTAAACATTCAAGGAATGCTTTTAAAATGCTTAAGAACCTAGTAATTAATTTGCATTGTTTTTTTTTTATTATTTTGCAGAATATATATTGTGGAAAAGCGGCCGATATTTGGGCACTGGGTGCTACACTTTACGCTTTGGTTTTCGGCAATGTGCCATTCGTGGCCGACTCTGTTCCAGTTCTTTACGATAAAATAAAAAATAAACCACTTACTTTTCCGGAGAACATAAGGATTCCCCTTGACTTGAAAGACTGCATAGAACGCATGCTAACTAAAGATCCACATGCTCGAATTACTTTGCCACAGCTAAAGGTAATAACTTTTCGATTACAGTCTCTTCAAACAAATGCTTAAATACGATTTGTATTATTTAGATTCACCCTTGGGTAGATGCATCAGGCACTCATCCATTGCCAAGCGAAGAGGAGAACTGTCGATTGGTGCAGGTCGATGATAATGATATTAACTCAGTAGTCCGTAGTATACCAAAGCTAGACACACTCATTCTAATTAAAACCATGCTGAAGCAACACTCATTCGGCAATCCATTTATGCGAGGTGTTTCAGGGCGCGCTCCACAGCGCGGTGGTTCCCGTTTGGAACGTTTTGTACGTGCTGGACGCTCAAATTCGGCCCCAGGGTCCTATCACAACATAGACGATAGGTGAGTCGACATTTAAAAAGTCTATGACAGACCAACTAATCGGTTTTTATTTCAGACAATTATCTGCCGAAAATATACTTCCAGCTCTGACTGAGCATACCCCTTCAAATTGCACAAATGAAGGATTCCAATAGACTCCTCATTCCATAGCACAACAAGGAAAAAAATTGAAACTATCCGAACCCACTTATATACACATATAAACACTAACATATATACATATGCGTTGTTGCGTGACCTAGAAGTTATACATACAATATAGACATGTCATTGGATATGACAGTCAGAATGGAACACCGAGTTTGGTTATTATGAATGCTTGTCCATTTCCGTGTCTACAGAAATGTGCATGGATCTGGGCGCAATGATAATGACTCTCATCTGTGTTCAAAATACCCCCAGACATAAGTTTGCACAAATTAGAAATACCAAAATGCATATTTCTGCTGGGCAAAACTGCCTTTCGCGTCAGTGCTTTAATTAGTTTTAATTATCCATAGTTTTTGTCTTTTTCTTATCTAATATTAATGATATAAATTTATGATTATTATATAGATTTAAACTCGAAACACTGTTGGACCATTGGTCTCACGACGTGAGATTGGATATGTATTTTTTCTTACTTAATTAAGAGTTACATATTTAGAGTTAATGTACATTACTATTTAAAGGATAAAAAAGCTTTACACGCAACATATGTACATTATTATAATTATTAGTTATGCTAATTTGTTTAAAACCCATACAAATCGAATCAAATCTATATACAAAATTGCAAACATTGGCAGAATGTTATACACACTCGCATTCAACCTTATTCACATTTTTATATGCCTAATAATCTGTGACAAAAAAGCCTATATGCTGGCGGTTATTTTAAATATTTGATTTCGAATAAAAACTTGAAAATGTTACAATGCAAACAAGAATACCCAAGAACTGACGTTTTAATAAGACATCTAATTATTTTAGAGAGATCTTAATTTTTTTGTTCGAAACAAAATATAAGTGCACATATTTTGAGTTTTATGCTTTTCTGGTTGGTATCCTTGGCAGCAAGAGAAGACTAATACCATAGACAGACGACAGCCTTAATTTGCATTAAAAATTTCTTAATTTGAATTAATATTTACCCCTGACAGACGAGAGTTTCTGCATTTACGAAACAGTTTTTTGCTTCAAAACAATTGTTTGTCTGTGTGTATGATGAAATTTTTTTACATTTGTTTCGATATTTTTCGGGATTACATCTTTAGGAAATAGACACATGACATAAAGGAGGAATAGCAACTACGATCTTAGCAAAACAGCTCCCAATTTAAAAAATCGTTGAAATTTGCCTTCATTTCTTATTTTTATTTTCATAAATATAAATAAATTTGACAAGAAACAATTAATTTTCGACAGCATTGCCATATTGAAATTGCCTAATTCAGTATAAATTCAGTTTGATTTTGTGCATTAACAACACATAAAAATGAGGATAATGTACAAGTTAATCACCCTTATTACGGTAGGCGTAGTCGTTGTACGTCAGCTCTCGTAGGCGTAGTCGATTGCGTTGTCGTAGTCGTTTTTGGTCGGTATTATGTAAAATTTTCGGCAACGCCAAATATTGTAATAGATTTTTCTTTTACTCTGTTACAAAACCAAATCAAAAATTGTTATTTTAGAACCCTTTTTATATTGTATTGGAAAAACTATGTAATTTTGTTTGTTTTCTAATTAATTTTTGTGGTAATTGTAATTCTTATAAATATTGAGTAATGCAATAAAATAAAGTTGAATGTAACAGTTAATCAGTAAATATTTTTAAAATGCAATTTTAACACATTTTTATATATGTTTGTATGCTGTCGTCAAAAAAATCGTTCACGACAGATTTGGCGTATTGTAACGCCTTTCATAATACCGATTTGTCGTATAAATGAATTAAGGTTGTTAATGCAAATTAAGGCTGTCGTCTCTCTAGGCTATAAGGCATGGATTCGCCAACCTATAGACTTTATATAATAGGGCAAATTCGTATTTGGGGTATTATACAAGGTGGTCTCATGCAAACAACAACTATTCACAGAAAATGTATTTCTTGAAATTCGCCTTCTAGATGACTTGATATTTGGGCCATGAATTTGTGTTTCTATAAAAGCATGGTATAATTATTACAAGGTAAGGAACAGCTACCCACTAATTACAATTTTTACTCAATGTGGCTTGTTCCATCAAATCAAAATACATATTATGTGTATGTATGTATTGTTTTGAATACTATGTCAAACATGACATAATTAAAGAAGGTATTCTCATTTGGGAATTGGATGATGGCAACCTTTTTTTAATTTGGAACTCATCTATCGGAGACTATGTCCATTGTGATCATCCTTTTATATAACCTGTAAAGAAAAGAAAACGAGAGAGTGGAGGAGCAAGGCGAAAAGATAGTGAGAGAAGAAGAGCGGAAGAAAAGGTTATTTTAGCCATGTCAAATTTTTGACAAAGCCTAGGATCTGGTTTGGGTCTATTTTGAAGAAGAAGACTAAACTCTTTGTACATTAGAACTTTTTACCGGGTTAACCTACTTTATGAGGATTTATTTGACGTATATGCAAAGGATTTGACAATTGAAACCCACTGGGTTAACGAAATCCGGTTAAATGTAAACGTACTACTAGATTATCAATTTCATATCTTCGAAACTGTTAATGTCTTCTGCCAATCAGCGATGGACATTTACAGAGGATGTGTTCAATTGTTTCCAGTTATTCTTCGTCCTCACATAGACGACAGTAATCCTCTCCACTGGAGTCCCACTTCGAAGTGAGAGATCTAATCTTGCAGTGACCTGTTATGATCCCCACAACGATTTTGATCTCCCTCTTATTGTGTGTCAGCAGCGAAGACGTTCTTTTACGAGAGAATTCAGCCCATATGTTGCCGACTACCTCGCAGTAGAACGCACGGATTCTCCAATAAAATAGCCGATGGGGGGTTTCACAGAACTCTCAATCGGAAGATGGGACGACTGAGCCACCTCGAGCAAGCTCGTCGGCTATCTCATTCCCTTCAATGTCGCAATGTCCAGGAACCCAACATAAACCAACTATCTGTCGTATATCATTCAAAGCGTACTTGCAATCATGAACTGCTTTTGAGTTTATGTACGCGACTTCACCGATTTGAGGGTGGCCTGACTATCGACATATATAGTCACCGGTCCTGTAATGTCGACATTAAGTGATTTTACTATCTCGGCCGCTTTCGTGATTGCAAGAATCTCTGCTTGAAAAACGCTACAGGGATTGTTGAGTTTATATGAGTTATATGTTCCTAATTCCCTACAGTAAACGCCTGCGCCAGTGCCTTCCTCCATCTTTGACCCGTCTGTAAAGAATGACAGACCTGGCAGAGGTAAGGAGCCACTAGTCCAGGGGGGTTACTCTGTATTGCGTTGCGAAAGCCAGTGCGATGCGAAAGCTAAATGCGTTAAGAGTGCAATTTGGTACTCTGTATCGCTCACGCAAACGCATTCGCAAAATAAATCCAAAATAGGGCAACACTGGCACCACAAAGTAAACAATAACGAAAAATGACAAAAGGAAACGTCAAAAAATTGTAAATAAAAACATATTTTTATGTGGTGCGAGTGTTTTTTTAACATTAAACATTTAAAAACATATTTTTATGTGGTACGAGTGTTTTTTTTAAACAAAAATGACGAACCAACTAAAAAAAGAATTTTAAGAGAAAATAGAAGTACGAATAATGTGTCAAACGTTTTCAAATATTTAATTTTTATAAATTTGTACAAAATGTTCGTCTCAATAAAGATGCGTTTATGTTTTTAATAAACGCTTTTAAAAATGACCTCGTCGTTCCAAATAGATCCACAGCAATTCCAAATCCAATAAAAGTGGACGTTGAAATTGCTTGGACAAGGTGGTTATCAACACCAACCTGTAAATATGCACACATAGTTTCACATTTTATATATAAAATATAAAACATTACTTTTTCCCAACCAGCGACATCTCTTACAGGAGGTCCATCTGAATTAAGGTCATCGTCCAGTTTTCTCTACAATTTTTTGGCGCGTCGTTTCGCATTTTTTTTTTTTTTTTTTTTTATATATTATTTTGGTTGGCCCACTTTCTATAGGGATAGAAGGTTTAGTGCCATGTATCCGTATGTAGCTTTGCTACGAATTTGACTTTATCCATAGATGGTGGTTTGTGTTTTGCAGGTTGACTTCGATCTTCTTTAAGAATTTGACCACAATGTTCAGACTTTCTAAGCCTTGTGTATCAGTGAACTCTTCTACTGTGAAGGAGTCACATAGTAGCGAAAAGCATCTTCTTTTGCTATTAAATTTACGAAAATTAAAAATTTCATGCGCAGCTGTTTGGATTTTGTTGAACGACTCGTAATTTATAGGTTATCCGTATTTAAAAACACACGTGTTAGTTAAGCGAACGCTTAACAACCGCCATTTTGTAAAAATCTATTTTTAAGCCCGTGGGCGTGTAGTACTCATTTAAAATTTTTTTACGTCTTTCTTGTGAGCCGTCCGAGGACGAACTGGTCGTTTCGCATTTGAACTCTACAACTGGCCCCTTACCAAATCGCTGTGTTGCACCATAAAATCTACTAAAGTTTGGAACTGACGGTGCTGAGTCATCAACTGTAACTTTTTTTGGCTTTCACCCAAAATAATTATCAATTTAGATGTAAATAAAAACTTTAATTGTTCTTATTTACATGTTTCGCTTCATTTGCGTTTGCTATTTTGTTAACGCAAGATATTTGCGTTTAACGAACGAGTTTGACATGCGTTTTCGTATTACAGATTGCGGTGATGCCACATTTGCGTAAAGTAGATGCGAAAGGAGATACGAAAACGAATTAGAGAGTACCAATTACGCGATGCGATACAATTTTTCTTACGCATCGCAATACAGAGTAACCCCCCAGGATTCCCTACTAGGAAACTCAACTTTGATGTCATTAAAGTCCCTATGAGATGGAACATAGTCACTAATATGACTATTCCCCCTAAGGGGGTCATAACCTGGCGTTATGTTTAGGATGCTGGCACGACCATAGTTCAGCGATTTCAAGACATCCGTTCCCCGGAGCCTAAGGGCACACCTGGCCGCCTGTAATTTAATCAGAGTGTCCAATGGTTGGAGATTGAAAATTGCGTTCAAGGCTGCCTGTGGCGTACTTCTTAACGATCCGGTGATCAGGATTGAAGCCGATCGCTGTACTATACTCAATTTAGTCAGCAGCATCTTTTTGTTATCCCACAACCTTTATCCTGAAATGATTGAATTTCATAAGTATTTCATTTATCACCATAACCCACAAAAGGGGGGATAGTACTCCTCCCTGTGGTGTGCCTCTGTTGACATATTTCCTCACGAAACTCTCTCTCTCTTAAGGATGAGTTGATAATTCTGCTTTCCAGCATTCTATCAATCCATTCCGTAAGTAGTGAGGGGATATCTGTGCTTACGAGAGCAGAATGGATGGCTTCCAGCTTCACATTATTGAAAGCTCCGTCAATATCGAGGAATTCTGCCAATGTGTAGCCAGAGCACTCCATATTCTTCTCGATTCACCCAACCACCTCATGCCGGCCGTATCCACTGATCTGCCTTTGATGTATGCATGCTAGTAGTTGCTAAGTCAATAGTGTTCCTACTTTCTGAGTCTAGTAACCTTTCTAAAGTCTTGAGTAGAAAGGAAGAAAGACTAATCGGTCTATAGTACTTTGGTATCGTATGACTCGGCTTTCCGGCTTTCGGGATGAAGGTCACTGTTACCTCTTGTGGGTTGACGATAGAAGATCAAGAGTCTCACTGCCAGAGTTTGTCCACGTACCATCACTTCGCTTAATACTACCTATGGAAATCTGGCCGCTTCGTCGACTCCTTCGACTGGCTCACTATAGCAGGCCCAAGACTCACGTTTAGCCTTCTTGATTTCGCTCTTGTACCTATTGAATTGTCTTTTATAGACATCCCAATCTGCACTGAGGTTTGTCTTACTATCTCTATTGTATGCTTTTCTTGCAGCCTTCCTCAAGGCTTCAAGGTTTAGTGAATGTTAGGGGACAAGAAGCCTCATAGCTCACAGCTAATTCAACATCCTCAACCGTTTTTAGATCCTTATGATCCAGGGTCGAGGCTGCTGTTTTAGCTTTGAATTTGTCCCAATTTGTCTTCCGAAGATTCCTATAAGGTTTCTGTTTTCCTCTGGAGGTATGAATCGGGAAGGATATGAGTCTATGATCCGAAAAGGATTATTTCTCAGACACCTCCCAGTTCATGACCCCGTAGTCGTCCATATTTGTGAGGGTTATGTCGATGACTTCACCTCTCAACCTATTTACAAATGTTGGTGTGCTGCCCCTATTACAAATTCTAAGATTATAGCTAAGTATAAACTGAAAAATGGACTCACTTCTTGTGTTAGTGTTACTGATTCCCCAGTGGAAGTGATGTGCGTTCGCGTCACATCCGATGATGATATCACCAACTTTGCCCATCTCCTCCATTAGGCGGCATACTACCATACCGGGCGGGTCAGGAGACTCGGCATAGGGTGTATATATTCTGAAAGTACATTCCGAGACCTTTCAATTGATGTGCGTATCAATACTGCATCCATTTTAGTTTTTGCGCAATATGGCGTTTTCTACACAGAGTCCTCACTTTTTTCCACAACATGGCGTTTTCTACACAGACTCCCCATTGTCACTGGAAAATCGAGAAAGCCCGTTAGGCGAAAGTTTGTTTTTGTCCGTTAGGCGAAAGTTTGTTTGTTTGTCGCCATTGCTGAAATTAGAAAGAAGCATTAAATTAAGGTCTTTCTTAACAAGAATACACGTTCTTAGCTTCTCTCCATTGGAGGCGGTCAAAGCCGTGTATTTTTTATCGACCAGGCCAGTCGCCTTACCTTTATACAGGTAAGGCTCCTGGATGAGCGCGACGTCCGTGTTTGAGGAAGAGAGGGTAAGTAGCAGTTCAGCAGCTGCTACTCTACAGTGATGCAGATTGATCTGCACCACGTTCAGCGCTTGCTGCTGTCCGCATATTTTTTTGGACCAGCAACCATTTATCCTCGCATTTGATGGGGCACATTCGACACCATAGTCATAGCTTGATAACTATCATCGCTATCAGTCTGGTGAAATTCAGATCCTCTAAATATCCCATTTTGTTTTAATATGCGAATCAATGTTTGCCTCTTAAGGCTATATTTTCTAGCGGCGGACGTTGACGTCTCAAGGCCACACTCATCATCAGAAATAGCTTTTTTCTATCGCATTTTCTTCAATAGAATAGAACCATATTAAAGGAATATTTTTATGGCCGAATTTACCCCGAAGGTACTTTTTATGTTTTTTTTTATTGTTTTGTATTAATCTTCTAAAAACATATTTTTTATTATATTAATTAGAATATACATAGATTGTAATTAACTACTTTTTAATAATACTGCCTTAAATTTTTAAAAGTTTTATACCCGAAATACTTACGAAACGGAATGGAAATATTAATAGAACATCTGTTTTTCTATTCTCGACACCTATTTCTTCTACGATCAAATGATTGGGAGTTTTTATCGGACATTTCGACGTATGCAACTTTAACCCTCAACCAACTCATTGAAGGGGTCTTTTCGGTCACTTTTTCCAGAAGTGATTTAAAACTCATTCAAAAAAAACAAAAACTCATTTTAGGGCTAATATCGTACTTATTACTAGTTTTTACCCATTTTTCCCACAAGAAGGTTGGTACAGTATTTTTCGGTTAATTGACTCTACGGTTAATTGGTTTCCACGCTTAATTGAACCACATGATGGGGCAAAAAATATTTCATAGGAAAATACATGTAATTTTCCCGGATAATTAAACCCTGTTAATTGATTTTCCCGCTTAATTGGTTCAAAATTCATGTCATCAAAAATAAATTTCCTTTTACTTTTCACCGGTTAATTGGATAATAATAATTGAAAAATAATCTGCCATTTTTTACATACATATTTGACATAATTTGTGAAAAAGACTAAGTAGCATCTCTACTAATTCTAAACTTATGTTTATTGCTCAGGAAAAACTGCGAGAAAGCGTAATTTGTATTTGACATTGGATTTTTTTTAAATCATTAGTAGTTCCAATTATACGTGATTACTGTTCAATTAAGCGGGTTCGGATAATTGGTTCCTCGGTCAATTGAAAAAAAATTTGTGCAAATTTTGATGTGCAATTAACCGAAAAATACTGTATAAGGGACAAACATATTAAGTATGTCTGGTTACTTTTCCAGTAACATTTATTCAGTAAGTTCTAGTTCCGAGATTAAGCCTTTTTTACTCTCTTTTGTCATAATACTGAGAAAAGAGAAAAAGAGAAACATTTGATTTGCGCCAAAATAAACAACAAAGGACGAACACAATTATAAGTATTGCATTTAATATTAAAAATAAAATGAAGAATAAAAGAATAATTGATTTGGTATGTTCCCCGGGAACATTTAAGCTTCCTGCATCAATAAATTGCCCTCTATCTGGAACTTGCCTATATATATATATATATATATATAATTAGTTTCTATTTTAATGAAACGTTGCAATACTTACGAATTTTCTTACATTTTCTGCAATTTTTATACAACTTAACTTCAAATTGAACTTTGCAAATTAAAAAAATGTTTTGAATAATTTTTGTGTTTGGTCACAAAACAGCTGATTTCAAAATGGCTGAGTTTCCAAAATCTTACTGCACAAAATTCTTTTAGTAAACTCCAGTAAGTTTGTTGTTGTTTAACTGTCAAACTTGCTCTCTCACTTGACTCTCTTTTACTGGATTTTTGGGTAAACAGACAACATTTAGTAACATTTTGTAACAATTGTTACCAAATATCGAGTAAACAGACAGAGCTATTCTCTATAAATTTTTATCATAATTATTTTTGTTGCACAGTGTAATTATTAAACATTTTCAAATGTAGAAGCGCGAAACAACGATATGTATTGGTTATTTATCATAATTGCTTTTTTGGTAACATTAATTGAAATACATGTATTTAACATTAGAATTGAATAAATTTAAATATATTCATAAAATATTTTCTTATATAAATCGTTTTTAAATACCTTTGTCAACTTTGGTGTTTGGCAAACATTTCTTATATCAGTGTTTTTCTTATTCGCGTTTTTCTTATATGAAGCAATCTTTCTTATATCCGAATTTTTCTTATATGAGATGAGTAGAAAACGAGAAAAGATTGGAGTTAAAGCGAAGTGGTAGTCTGAATGATGAAAAACACCTAAAATCTCCACTAGGGTATTAAAGTTTGTCAGGAAACAATTCGACAGACTAGATTAAAAAAACAAATACTGATCAAGAACACCAGGCAAAACCCTAACTATTTGCAGCAAATATAGACAAGACAACAAGCCAATGAACATTTCACACCCAACTGAATATTGGGACGACGATATATTTTGCCATTGGGCCCACCAGAGTTTAGCGCAAGACTTTAAAAGTACTATAAAAACAGAACATCATCCCACATTTTAAATTTTATCAGGATAATGATCCTAAAGATAAATCACATTTTCAATATCGTATTTATACGACAAATCGGTATTATGAAGGTTGTTACAATATATCAAATTCGGCGTTCAAGATTCTTTTGACGACAGCATACAAATAACTTTAAAATTGTATTTTAACAAAAGCTGTGTCTGTTTACTGGATATTTGGTAACAATTGTTACCAAGTGCTACTAAATGTTGTCTATTTACTCAAAAATCCAGTAAAAGAGAGTCAAGTGAGAGAGTAAGTTTGACAGTTTGTTTATTTTGGTGCAAATAAAATTGTTTTCTTGAATCAGCTGTGTATTTGCTGAATCTTACTAAATGTTGTCTGGTTACTTTTCTCAGTATTAGCTCTGTCTGTTTACTCGATATTTGGTAACAATTGTTACCAAATGTTACTAAATGTTGACTGTTTACACAAAAATCCAGTAAAAGAGAGTCAAGTGAGAGAGCATGTTTGACAGTTGAACAACAACAAACTTACTGGAGTTTACAGAAAGAATTTTATCCAGTAAGATTTTGCAAACCCAGCATTTTTAGATCAGCTGTTTTATAACCAAACACAAAAATTATTCAAAACATTTTTTTAATTTGCAAAGTTCAATTTGAAGTTAAGTTGTATAAAAATTACTGAAAATGGAAGAAATTCGTAAGTAATGCAAAATTTTCTTTAAATTAGAAACTTCGATATGTATTGGAAGAAAATTCGTAAGTAATGCAAAGTTTCCTTAAATTAGAAACTAATTCCTTATATATTTTAGGCATGTTCCAGATAGAGGGCAATGTATTGATGCAGGAAGCTTAAATGTCCCGGGGAACATACCAAATCAAATTTTCTTTTATTATTCATTTTATTTTTAATATTAAATCCAATAAAAATAATTGTGTTCGTCCTTTGTTTATTTTGGCGCAAATCAAATGTTTTCTTGAATCAGCTTTTCTTACTAAATCTTACTAAATGTTGTCTGTTTACTTTTCTCAGTATTATCGCAAAAGAAAGTAAAAAAAGCTTTCTCTCTGAACTAGAACTTACTGGAAAACTAATCAGACACACCTAATATTTACTGATTGATTATTACATTAGAATTTCTTTTGTTGCTTTGTAAATATTAATAAGTCTCAATTTAGATTGGGCGTGTTTACTTGCGGCATTCATGGATTCATTTAACGATTAATGAATTCTGGTGGACATTCATTGCACAGGTACATTTATGCAAATGTACACTCTTTAAAACTTTATCAGTGAGTAATAGTGAAGAATAATGTCCTTTATTTTTTTCTATTAAATACAAAGTAATTAAAAACTCTGGAGAAGTAAGTAAAAGTTGAATGAAATGACGTGAGAAAAAACGGCAGAATCTTCCTTAAGGGATATACAAAAATAGGCCTATGCTGAAAATTTCCCTAAATATTGCAAATTAGAGTACAAAGTTATATGAGGAGTACAAATACGTATTTGCGGATATACATAAGCGCTTTTTTGGGACTTAAAGCCTTTTCATTTGGTTTTTCATGTTTTCGTGGACTTAGGCCTTTTTCTTACAACTTGTCTCTCATTACATTTCTTAATTTCTGTAATAAATGTGTACTTCTATTGATTTTTTACGTGCTAATGTTATTTAGTAGAGTAGATTGTTTATTAAAAATATGAATAAAAATAAGAAAAACGTCGTTAAGCTCGACAGGACCGACCTTTTTATACTCACCACCGTGAGGTGAACAGTCAAATTTTTAAAATCGATCGGGATTTTTATATGGGATTTATGTCATGGTAAATAACTACACAGAGAAAATGAAATATCAAAAATACAGGCTATTGGAAATTTGAACTAGGACCTTGTACCGTACCGAAATCCTCAAATTGTCAAAAATTTTCTGTACAGTTTTGGGGGGTCTATACCAATAGCGGACTGAATAATGGGGGTAACGTAATATGGGGGCCAATATTGGACCAATATTGATAATTTTTGGTAGGGAGATTTTGTATCCAATTAAAGTCCCAAATATAAAATTACAGCCAATTCGTTTCAAAAACATACCCAAACCTACCAAAATTCCGAATATTGGGGATAACGTTATATGGGCGGTATCCTAAAAAGTAGACCAATATTGATATTTTTTGTTGGAAGGTGTGCTACCCCATAAGTACCTAAAATACCAAACTACAGACAATTCGGCTGAAAATAATGTCCAAAATCCTCAATATGAAAAGTGGACTTAGAGCCTTTACATGATGTTATGTCAGTGACATGTGATGAATTGGCCTTTACTCATCAATACAAAACAACGACAACAAATGAGATAAATCTATTTTTATTGTTTAGATCGATGTATTTTGCCTTATTATACATAACTGTATCAAAATCTCAATTTCTAGAAAAATGGACTTGTGTCCTTTTCCAATTAAGCCAGCGAAATTTTTTAAATATTTTGTTTAGTATTGGTAGGATGAAAATTTCCATCACTTTGCAAAGAAAGGGTTATGCAAACGAGCCTTCGCACACACACTTAAAACACACAAAAGTCATCGTTCATTGCGTTTGTTGTTGTAATCATTTCTAGCAGTGTTGAACAGAACTAAATCGAGAGTGTGGGAGAGCGTAAGTGAGAGACCATTGTTAATAAAATACGTCTTCTTCTATTGAGTAAATACAAGCAGGACCCGTGGCGCTTCGCTGCCCCTGAATCTTGAATTTTTGTATGCTCGTATTAACAATACAGAAATGTGTGAAATATCTATGCGTTCTCTTGTCTTCCTATTGGTAACTGACGATATTTGTATAAAAGTTTTTGAATTTTTCGCTGTTTTCTGTAATGGTGGTAATTATTGTTTACTTTGAAACTAAGAAAAAGATGTTTTTCATATACTGAAAAAAATCAAAATTGATACCTTTTATAAATTTTACACAAATGTTATTTCGTTATAAGTATGTATGTGCATAAAAATGAAGAGAAGACGGTTAGTATAATTACTCGTCGTTATTGTCAGTACAGATAAGTACACTTAATAGGGTAAATCTTAATATTCCACTATCCGACTTATAACGTGTTTTCCAGATGAAAATAAATCGTTTTGTAGTTAAAATCAAGGGTTATAAAGGGTGTAAAACGGAATATACATCAGGACTTTTTACCTTTATGAGGATTTATTTGAAATATATGCAAAGGGATTGACATTTGAAACCCACTGGGTTAACGAAATCCGGTTAAATGTAAACGTACTGTAAGTGACATTCAATCCATTTTTTATTTAATTTTTTTAATAAATTGTTAGAGTATGTTAGGGTCTTCACTTCAAAAACTATTTTCAATGAACTTATTCTCAATTCGTCCCAAAAGTGTCATTTTTTATATAGGACCAACCCTAATATTCGATATCGGGCATTGACATTTTTTCTATAAGAATAATATTGTTTTGGTTTTTTTTATTCAAATAAAATTTTTCACAAACTGACAAAAATGAAACAATTATTATGTTAATTATTTCTTTCTATTTCTATTTCAATGCACATACATATGTACATATTTTGTATTTTATGTATTTCAAAATATATCTTCGACGTTCCAAAATCTTTGGATGATGCGCAATTGCAGCCATCTTTGTGAAACAAATTTGAAAGTATCTACATGCTACTAACATACATACAAATATTCTTTCAGAAGTATGCTTATTTTTGATGATATTACACCGCATCCACCCGAATTTTTAGGAGTTTACCTATGTTACTTCCATCGCTTGACGTACTTATGGTAAAACTTGTTCGGTGGTTCTTAAGTCCACAAACAATATGCTTTCGATTTTCTATATACATACATATGTATAGATAGAAATGCAATGAGGAGTGCATTTTCCCTTGGTAGCCGGCGATCCTGTTAAATGAATTATGCGTACTTACGCCTACGTTACTCAGACATATTTTGAAGTCGGTATCTGTAACCTTTCTTAAGATATACACAAATTACATGTTCATAATTTCTGAGGCATGAGTACGTTCGATGCTATAACCACATACACGATGAATCTTAGACGTTCATGACGTTCTGTGGAAGTCTCAGTAAAATCTGTCCAGCGATTTTTGAGTCTACAAACGAAATGTTTTCTGTTTTCTATATGCAGATTTTGAAAATGCAGCAGAAGTTGTATTTTCCGTTGATCGTACCAAGCTCGTTTTTGTATGGATGGTGTGTATTTACACCTACGTTATTCACACAAATTTTGAAAACGGTATCTGTAACCGTTCTTAAGATATACGCATATTACATGTTCCGAAATTTTGAGGTTTGTTTACTATTGACGCTATAACTCTGCATCCACGCGGAATTTTAGAAGTTTAGCTAGCCTATGTTACTTTCAGGGCATGTCATGACATACAGTGTAAATATCATTAACATCTGTTCAGCGGTTTTAGCGTCTATCGGGAACATACACACAAACAAACAATTTTTTTCTATTTTATATATATAGATAACTATGTTGTGATTATTATCATACATAGAGGTAAGTAATTACAAACAGGGTAATTCATGTTATTTAAAACTATTAACATATACAACATCTCCCTTTTACAGGTAAATAAGTATAAAACAATTTAAAGTAAAAAACTTTAAAGTATATATAATATAATAATAATTTTAAGTATTCAAGTATAATATATAATATAATTAAATATATATAAAAATGAATTGATGTTCGTTAGTCTCGCTAAAACTCGAGAACGGCTGAACAGATTTTTCTTATCTTAGTCTTGAAATGTTCGTGGAGCTTCAGAGAAGGTTTAAAAGGTGAGAAAAGATCGAATAAATGCCGGGAAATCTCTAAAAAGCTGATTTTTATATTTCCCATACAAATGTTTTCTAAATAAAATGTAGATTCATACATTCAATTTGCTTTTTTGTCAGAATTTTTTTTTTTTAAAGTTTGATAAATTTTAAGTTTTGTCACAAATTAAGTTTCTCAAAGGATTAAGTTCCGATTACCGATACGTGCGCGAGAACTTTCTTTACTTTTGTGATCCTTTGAGATAGTTACCCTGTGATAGTTACACTTTTGTTCGGCATCTTAACTTCATTAATTAACAACGTTAAGATGCCGAGGAGAAGACGACCTGACATAGGTCGGCCATAGAATGCAAGTACATTTTGAGACTAATGCAAGGATGGAAAATCAGAAGAGATTCTGAATCGAGTTCGTGTCCATTCAGGGTATTCAGATTCTAAGATCCATGCCCTTGAATAATTTGAATATCTTATGTGCAAAAATCTATCATTAAGCTCAGCTGGAAAGAGAACAACAAACAAAAAACCAGCAATTTTATAAAAATTAGCGATGACGTAGCGTCTTAAAGGTTATACGAAAACCTCCGTCCGATGTTACCCATTCGTATTGAACATGCTAACTACCGATAACACTCAAGATGGAAAACGGGAGTGAGATATTCAACATACCGAAAATTGAACTGGAAATGCAAAATTCCTGGAATTCCAGGAATTCCTTATGCCTAATTATAGCCAACTCTATTAGGAAATTCGGCCAATGTCTTTATAATACTTTATAATAAATGGGGTATTATGCTATATAGATGCCATATCAAAACTCGGACCTAAGTAGATACTTAGTCGCAAAAATGTGTCTCCCCCCAATATCCCGGAATGAACTATTTTAACTACAACAATGGGAATGGAGACATTATAATTATTGGTAGGAAGATTTAACACAACATGAGAAATTATGGGGGATAACATTATATGTTATCTTTGACCAATATTGATAATTCTTTGTAAGGAGATTTTGAACTCACCAAATAAAACAACTAATTACAGCTGATTAGGTTGAAAAACATGCCCAAATCCTCAAAGCATTCTATAATGGGGAGTTCCATTACATGGAGGCTTTTCGGAAGCTTGGGTAAATTTTGTTAGAAACATTTTCTACTCAATGACATCCAAAATGTAAAATTACAGCCAAATACCGAATATTATAGGGTTACCTGGATACTTGGGTCAATATTGATAATTTTATGTAGTGAGATTTTCAATTCAATATGTATCCCCTATATTAAACTAAAAGCAATTCTGTTGAAAACCGTGCCTAAGATCTTCAAAATATAGAATGTTTAGGGCTACCATTATATGGGCGGTACACCGAAACATGGGCCAATATTGATAATATATGGTACGGACACTTTCTGCGCAATTTCAATGTATGTGCAAATTTCAGAGCACTATCTTAAAGATAATTTAGTATTGGGCTATCGTTATGTGAATTATACATCAACAATATTGCTATGTTACGTTTGCCGGCCGGCAATGTTAAATGTTGAAATGGTGGAGCTCCAGGGAAGGTTTAAAAGGTGAGAAAAAGCCAAAAACCGCGAAAAATTTGCAAAAAGTATTTTGCAACGTATTTGCAATTTCACGAATTTAGTATCGAGCTATTTGAATTGCACCACGTCGTAGTTGTTATTTTGAGATATTTTTGGCGAAAATCGGTAGCGTATCATTTCTTTAAGCCTACATTTGTCAATTATTGAAAATTTTCTAAATATTTATTATTTTAATTTTTTTTTCAATTCGATTGACATTGTATTATAACATTTTTAGGAGAATACAACAAATAATTGAGAAGTATATCATATCAACTCAGGTTGGAAAACGAGAATAAGATGTTGCACTCTGCCTTATGCGGCACTGTGGTTAATTAGGACCAACTTGCTCAGGGTGGCATTTTATTCTCAGGTCGGTTCCAACCCTGTAACCACCAGCCCAAGGAGGCGAACAATTAAAGTGATTTTTGACATATCAAAACAACACAACATACACCGGTGACAAGGGTACTTGGTGGAAATCATACCCACACATAGCCCTCCCAGCCTTGACTCTTTGATCCGAATATTTATAAGTGTTTTAAAGAGCCCCGTACCCACACACACTTACCTCACAACTTACATCCTAACTCTCCTCTTTCTAGACAATACAGAACATGGTTTATATTACATTCAAACTAAGAACAAATTTATTAAATTAATAATCACAATTAAACCTAACATTATTTATCTTGAAAAATTAACTCCAAATATATTTTAAATTATTATCAATAGAACACGAACAAATAGATTACCCTTTCTTTATGTCGATAGGACTTTTGCCAAATTCAGGCTACACTTTAATAAAACTAACACCTTCCTAAAAGAGCTCTGTTATATGGTCGTTGCTTGCTTCACTTGGAAGACTTTCAATATTAAAAGGTTCCTACCAATTACAGAAAGGTAACCCTACAAGTTTTATATAAAAGCTTGGTGTTAATTTTCCTTACACATTTCTTAACCTAACACTTAGGACAACACTCTTAACCTAAATTAACCTATTATTTATTTGTTATATTCTTTTTTTAAATTTTCTCTTGTTTCTTCTCCAATTTAATTTTCAAATATTAACTCATTATTTTGTATTTTTTTCTTTTGGTTTCAGGCGCAGATTAGATGCACACCAACGGACAGATAGGTAATTAAATATCGACTTTTACCTTGTTAATTCCTTTATTTAAACTTTCATATCTTCTTCTTCGTTTCCTTTGCAGACAAGGCTTACGTTTTGCTTTTTTTTTTTTGCTTTTGTTTTTTCGGCTTGTTGGCAAAGCTTTTTCTTTTCCAATTAGAATTTTAAAAACAGGCTGACCTCCTCCAATGTTTGCTGCTGAGGAGGCCAGAGATTTTGTATTTGATGTGATCTTCAAATAAATGGACACAAAACTAAATTATTATTAAATTACACATACACTAAACAGAATACTTTTACTTACAACTTTATGAACACCAAAAACATAAAAATAAAATTCAATGATATAGACGTTTACGTCTGCAACACAATAAGCTGTTTTATTTAACAAATTTTTATAGTTTTTTTTCTTCGTTGGTATAATGTGCACCCTGTTACAGTGAATGAAATGTTTGTACTTTGCACTACGCTAACCAAAGAGATTGAAACCTTGGTTAGAAGGAATTTTCCTTTTATACTCGGAAAAATGACGCTGGTTTTCCCTCTTTTCCTGTATTTTCTTTTTGTTTGTCGTTTATTGATTTTTCTTAGTGCTATCTAGTTCTTCGCCGAGTTGCATTTTGCCATCCGTCTAACCCAATGGGTTGACGTAAAAATACCACCCTGTGATTGGCATCACTTTTTTGCGAAGTTGTCTGCACAACAAACTGGTTCCGCTTCATTTTTTTGGTGGTTGGCGGTGAAAATGCCGTCCGACTACTTTTTCTTTAAAATAAATTTAACTATTTATTTCGTACACGCAACAAGTTGTTGAAGTTCAACATACCGAAAATTGAACGGGAAATAATTACGACGTATTTCTAAAACGTTAATCTATAGTACATAATTTCTGGGATGCTGTTTTTTTATTCACAGAAATCCGTTATCCCTAATTATAGCCGACTCTATGAGAAAATTCAGTCAATGTCTTTATAGAACCGAAACTGGGGCGGGACCTGTATTTATATGCTATATCAAAACTTGGTCTTAAATAGATAATTTTTCACCCCCAAAATCCCGAAATGACATATTTTATTATATATAGACATACAATGGAAATGGGATTAATTAATTGTTGCTATGAAGACACCACATGAGAAAATGAGGGGGATACCATTATATGGGTGCTACCCGGAAACTTGGATCAATATTGATAATTTAAGTAAGTAGATTTTGTACTCACTGATCATCTAAAATATAAAATTACAGCCAATTTTGTTCTAACACGTGACTAAACCCCCCAAAATACAGAAGAGTGAACTGATATTGACAATTTTAGTAGGATTCATGCTACCAATTAAAACAACCAATTACAGCTGATTAGGTTGAAAACGTATCCAAATCCTCAAAGGATCGTATAATGTGGAGTGCCATTATAGGCAGGCATTTCGGAAGCTTTGTTAGGAACATTTTCTACTCGATGATCATCCAAAATATAAAATGTGCAAACTTCAGAGCACTATCTTAAATCGTGGAGTGTAGCTTAATATTGGGCTATCTTGAGTTATATTTGTGAATTATACATCAACAATAATGCTATGCAAGACAACGTTTACCGGGCCCGCTAGTAATTAAATAATTTTTTTTTTGATTAAAAATATTTTCCCATATATCTTTTTGGCTTCTTGACCTCTCTACCGCTTCTTGTTAAAAAACTTCTATTATTATCATTGCTGTTATTATTATGTTCCTCATAATTTTTACCGGACTGACAACTCTTTCATTAGTGTCTTGATTATCGTTACATACATTTCATTGTTCATTGGAGGATCTATTCATTATGTGTTCTTGACTTATCCTATACATATACCCACCATCATCTACAACTACAAACGATCTTGGCTCTTTGCACGCCTCCACAATTTTTCCAGTTTGCCAATAGCTGGATGGTGTTTTCTTAAACATGACCGTATCGCCCGCACCAACTGGTTTCAAGACCTTGGACTTTTTATTATAGTATTCTGTAGTTTTCTTTAAGTTCGTCTCTAGCTTTGACCTTTATCAACTATTTTTGGCTCATGGTTTCTTGAGATTGAGGAAATTTTTGTGCGTAATGACCTAGACATTAGTAATTCGGAAGGACTATGCATTCTACCTTTCGGTGTTGTTCTGTAGTGCAATAAAGCTACATAGGGGTCAGAATTACTCTCGGAAGATTTTAATAGCATTTTTTAACTGTTTGCACAGACCGTTCAGCCAAGCCATTTGACCTTGGCAAAAATGGACTTGATGTAATATGTTCAATTTCCCAATCACGGCAAAATTTTCTAAATTCCTTTGAAGTAAAAGGCGGGCCATTGTCGAATATAAAGATGTTCGGTATACCGTGCCGTGCAAATATAGATTTCAGTTTAGTGATCACGTTCATGCTATTGTAGCCATTATTAAGGATTTCGATCTCAATAAACTTTGAATAATAATCGACTACAAGTATGTACATTTTATTTCTGTATTCAAAAAGATCACACCCCAATTTGTACCAAGCAGCGTTCGAAAATAAACATTATGGTACCGTTCCATAGTGTTCTGTACCGTACCAAGTGTACCGTAGTGGTACACTTTTAGTGTACCGGCAGTGGTACACTAAAAATCGTAGTGTACCGACTGCGGTACATTAAAAATCGTTGTGTTCCACTGGACGGAACATTAAAAATGTTAGTGTTCCGCTGGTCGGAACACTAAAAATCTTAGTGTTCCACTTGCCGGAACACTAAAAATCGTAGTGTTCCACTGGTCGGAACAATACAAATCGTAGCGTTCCACTTACTTGAACTGTACTGGTAGTGTACCATACATGTCTGTCTTTTTAAAGTAAAATTAAATCAAATAATAAAAAAAATAAAAGTTAATATAACTTTATTTGCAATTACAAAAGTGGAAATATCCATTTGAAATAGGTATTTTGGCCAGTTTCTGTGACAAAAGTATACAGCTTTGGATAAAATTTTCATTAATTTACACAACGAACATGATTTTTTCCATAATATTGGGAGATCTCCTTGTAAAATGTTAGTACGAAAAATATTTTCTTAAAACAATTATACCTCCATCCATCTATGATTCATTCTTTTAGGAAATTTTAGCAAAAATATTCAAAATTTGGTGATTGTCACACAATCAACATAATTATTACCTGCTTATTCATTAAAAGAAATGTACAAATTATGCGGATATGAAAAACATATTTTTATGATTTTGGATAAATATTACAAAACCACATATTCTTTATGATTTTTGCACAGGTAGTCTTATGCAATACATTTTTCGGATCAGCGCAATCGATTATCAGCCAAAATGTAATCCGAGGGAATTTTCAGTGGCGGGTTTGCATCAGATTGTATTTTCACTAG
Source organism: Musca vetustissima (assembly GCF_032173495.1). Lineage (NCBI taxonomy): Eukaryota > Metazoa > Arthropoda > Insecta > Diptera > Muscidae > Musca > Musca vetustissima. The sequence goes on from NW_026879402.1 coordinate 228,946, forward strand.
AGACCTTTTTTAGTTATAAAATATTTATTATGTTAAACTGTTGATGCTAATAAAATATTATTCATACAAAAAATAAAATATAATAAATACATCTTTTTGTGTTCCGACAAATGGAACACTACGATTTTAAGTGTTCCGCCAAGTGGAACACTACGATTTTTAGTGTTCCGCCAAATGGAACACTACGATTTTTAGTGTTCCGGCCAGTGGAACACTACGACTTTTAGTGTTCCGGCAAGTGGAACACTACGATTTTTAGTGTTCCGACCGCGGTACGCTACGTTTTTTTAGTGTTCCGACGGCGGTACACTATATTTTTTTAGTGTTCCGACGGCGGTACACTACGATTTTTAGTGCTCCGACTGCGGTACACTACGAATTTCGTTGTGCTCCGGAACAGTAACACTAAAATATTTTTTAATGTTTGTGTACCGGAACACTAACGCTAAAAATTTTTTAGTGTTTGTGTTCCTGGAACGGTTTTTTTGCGAACACTGGTACCAAGGAATATCTACAATTTCATGCGGCATTAGTTCAGGTCTAGTATTCGAATTTTTGTATTTCATACACACCTCGCAGTTTGATACCAGATTTTCAATCTCACTATTTATATTGGGCCAGTATACAGACTGACGCGCCAAATTTTGACATCTTGATACTCCCATATGCCCTTCATGAACCTTATGCAATACCTTTCTTCGCAAATTTTTTGGTATCACAACCTGATTATTTTTTAATAATATGTCATTTAGTATTGTAAGTTCCTCTCGTATCTTAAAGTATGGCATAACATCCTGGTCCAAATCATTTCTACTCTTTGGCCATCCTTTCTTTACATATTCAAATAATTTTAAAATAGTTTCGTCCGTCTTACTTTCTTTCCTAACTAACTCCATGTCCGCAAATGAACTCTAGATTCGAATATACAAAATTACAGTGATGTGATACTTCTTCTATTGAGTATATACAACCAAAGTGAATCCATTTATTCTGTCATGGTATAATAATAGAAGGTAACAGCAAGTGTTGTTGTACAAAAAACGATACAACAACCACATGGAAATTTGTTGTTGTAAGTTCGACAGAAAAATGTAAATAAGCAAACAAATTATCATCAAATTATTTTTATTTTGAAAATGAAATTTTTTCGAATCCTCAAAATAAAAATTGAAAATCATGAATGAAAATCTATCAAATTTATATTTCTATCTATTCCACATCTTTCCTATAATTGAGCCATTGCCATATATATGTGTAACACATGAAAATGCTGGGAATAGCGAGTTATTCCTTGAAGAAAGATTTGCTTCCTCAAACTTTCCCAGCAGGCAGATTGAGTAAATTGAATACAGGAGCACATTTAATAAAGAACAATTTCAAATTGTATGCGTTCCCAATTTTCCTGTTGGGTGATTTTTAAAAACATAATTTGTCAAATTCATATTGACACTAGTATAACGTTGGAATCAAATCAGCTGGGATTTTCTGTTACCTTTTATAATTGTACCATGTTATTCTGTTTTATATAAACTATAACTATGTTGTGATTATTATCATACATAGTGGTAAGTAATTACAAACAGGGTAATTCATGTTATTTAAAACTATTAACATATACAACAACTATACTCATGTCTTTCTACAACCTATGCTAAATTTAATTTCATTGGTTAAAAATTTAATTTCAATCAGACACCCGTTCAAAATACATATGAAAGCTATGGCTGCATCTGCACCGATTTAAAAAAAACCCAATAATGTCATTCAAGTCTCAATTTGATACCTTGTGCAAAATTTCGTGTTAATCGGACAAACATTAGGAGTTTGGTGCACATGGGAGCTATATCTAAATCTGAACCGATTTCCATTTCGGATATGCATAAATCGACTTAGAAAGTGATTCTGTGTATATACTCAAAAGGAACCATGTGTCTATCTCGTTTCCTTTTGCCTGTTACAAACATATGCACAAAGACTTAATACCATGTGCCACAGTGTAGTGAAGGGTATAAAAAAGTTGGCTTTGCATATACTTCAATGTGGACTGAAAAAGGCCATTTTGGAACGTAACGGTTTAGTTTTGTATCTCGATACCCTCCGAAGGAAGTAATATTACAACAGAAGTACAGACGGACTAACTAATAATGAGTAAATCGTCTTAAAATATAATAGGATATAAACTGACAATTTGGAGTACTATGTGGTATCCAATTCGAACCCAAATTAAAACGAATTTTTATATGTTTAAAAGTGCTTTTAAAAACCTCTAAATATTGAAAAATGAAAAGTACCGCTATATAGTGGATATGCCTAAAGGTGGGCCGAGATTACAACAAGCGGACGTACATTACTACATATTCTTAAATGTTGCCCTTTCTATTTCGATAAGTTACAAACAAAAAAATATTTTTAATTAATTCGGGTAATTTGAATACTATTGTATAATTCGAATGCCCTTTACACACACATTGTGTAAAACATGTTCATATACGAACTTGCCGCATTTGTTCAACCTTTGTGTGTTACAACATACATTCATACCGAAGTAAACATACACAATGAATACCGTGTTCGTCGAGTCTGAAATCTGGATTGTATGAATCAAACGAATATACAACGAATTCGAAACTCTCATACCTGAAGCAATTCATGTTTGTTGTACACTAACTCATTGCACTTCATTTCAAACAAATTTATAGAATAGAAGACACTACTTTGTGTGAGTGACTCATGGGTGGTGTTTTTGTACATTTATGCAGATGTCTAGTACTCATGTGTACGAAAAGTTCTATATGGTACTATATTTGGTACAAATTTGAGGTATAAAATGAGCTTGAATCCTGAAAATTGAAATTAACATTACCGTCGGAGTGTAGGATTGGAATAAGTTCGTAGTTTTGGAAATTGTTTACTTATGTGTACGAAAAGTACTAAATCGTACTATAATTGGTACAATTTGGATTTGGGAGAACCGATAGAGCTGGAACAATGAAATTTGGAGTTAGGATCATTGTTGGGGTGTAGGATTGGTGTATGTAGAAAATGTTGGAAATTCGTATTAATATGAACTATATGATACCAAATTTGCATTTGGGTGAACCAATAGAGCTGGAATCTTGACATTTGGGGGTTTGAAATGAGCTGAGTTAGGAAGTTTTGGAAATTCTTACTAATGTGAACTAAATTTGGTACAATTAAAATTTTGAGTGAACCGATGTAGGAAGTTTTGGAAATTTGTACTAAATTGTACCAAACGTCAATTTGGGGGAACCGCGTTTTGGAAATGCATACTTAATTTATGGAGAACTGATGGAGCTGAGATTGGGCTATGCAAAACGTTTTGGAAATTCGTACAAATGAGTACTACATGGTACCAACTTTGGAGTTAGGTGAACCGACAGAGCTGGAATCTTGACATTTGGATTTAGGATCACTGTATGGGTGTTCGATTGGCGTAAGTATTGCCAAAAAGGACACTACTAGTAGTTCACATAACCGTGCTCGACTGTATTAAAAAACGCATTTATTGACCAACAATTTGATTTTTTTAGATATTTCTTTTGATATTTGTCGTCCATAGTAAAAGATCTTGATATATGTAATCCAAAAAATATATATCTTTGCTCTAAAACATTGGACCAATTATAAACAACTTTTATGTTAACATTTATAATATATTTATTATTTCGATTAAAGAATAGGAATAGCGTATGGCTTAAATGCTAAAGCAATTGGGTTCAGAATCGCATGCGAAACATATATTTAATGTTTACCTGTAGTGTTATTCTGTAACTTTTTAACGACAGATTTACCGACGATTGTCGATAACTGAGAAAATGTTCATGTTTGGTATGTTAACAATCAAAATAAAGAAACCGTTAAACACCACCGAGATTTATGAAGAAGTTCTCATAAGTTATATTTTTTTACATGAAAAATGTGTGCTTTAAATTTACCGATATCTGTCGGTAACACGAAAATAGTTACAGAATTGTCACTACTTGTGAGGTTTTTTTTTTATTAATTCGAGACCCCAAAGCAAATAGGAATAACATAAATACTTAAATAAGTCTTTGATTAGAATTTGTAGTTGAAATTCATGCGGAACATATACTGAATGTTGACCTGAGCAATATCATAAACAATGAATTCATTGTACAACAATGAAGATTTCAATTTGTCATCAGTGATGGGTTTTCCAAGGGGTATTTCAACTCCGTCTTCACGTATATAGGATTCTTTGGGATCTGGCATAGTACGACCACGACCAAAGCAGCTATGTTTGTCTGCTGGTAGTTTTGTAACGTATTTCGCGGCAGTGCACTCCATCATGTCTCCGAGTGCAACTTCGGATAAAAGCATCAAACCAGTGGAATTCTGCTTGCTGGTACAACAGTAGTTCGCTGATTTCGATACCATGTCAGCAAAGTAGATACCTTTGCCAAACATGTAACCCGTTACCGGGGCTTCAGGGGGTGCAATTTTAAGACCATTCGAGAGAATACCGGCGAAATTTGTTAGGCGAGAACCGTGCCATAGGAGTCGGCGATTGTGAAGTTTTTTGAACGGCTTGTATCGACGAGATTCTCCTTGTCGGGCTACCTTGAAAATATCAACAACTTCGAGGTCGTACATATTGTGTGTAGCTGCGTGTGTGTTCTTTACGTATTTTGTAAGCAAAGCATATTCTTCGCTGTCCTTATCCAAAGGTTCCAATTTCGTTTTCAATTGTTCGTAATGTTTATCAATGGGATTAATTTCCTCCTTGGAATCTTCGTTTTGAAGTAAATTATACGCGCATTCAATTTGCAGCAAGGAATCCAACATTTGCACCAATTTCTCCACTTGTTCCTTAGTATCCAATAGAGGAGGTTTCTCTGTACCAAAACTGTGTGGTATCAAAGTGTAGAAACGATTCGTACAGTCAATAAACTTCGCATTGGATCCTCCTTCCTCCATAAGTTTGCATATTTCCGTTAGAACGCTGTAAGCTGTCTTTATTTGTGTTTGACTTAATTTGCCCAAAGGCATTTTTTCCATGTCCAAATCAAATTCCATCATAGTGCGTTTCATTGTATCAACGTCGAACATAAGCTTAATAAGATCTTGGACTGCTTGAGGTAGCTCGGATTTAATGTTATGATCGGCATTCAAATTTATTTTGTCGTTGTCTGAGTAATCAATGTCTATGGGATACATGCCGTTAGGAGTCTGGAATAGTAAGAAAATGCGTTACAATTATGTTAAAGTGCATCAGAATCATGCATATACCTTGACGAAATTAGCTCGATTATCAAAATGATTGCCAGTCTTATCCAAGTAGATTTCCTTAAAAGACTCAATTGCTTCAACCAAATTTGAAAAACTTTCCAATTTGTTTCCTCCAATTGTTGTACCAATCCTTCCCCACGATCGGAATACCCAAAACCTAAAAATCGAATATTATTTACAAATATCGTACATACTTTCTTTCTTGGACCTAGTCTTCTTACTTTTGTTTATTGTCGCTCTCGAGCAGCTGAATTTTATAATAGGAGTTCTTATTGCGTTGTATGTCAGTTTTACCTAATACAACATTGAACTTATCCTTGTTACGCGAGATGTACACGTGGGCAACATCTTCCAAGCCACTGTCCGGATCGACAGCTAGCCCATCTTTCACCTTGAGCGTCATCGATTTAGGTACAGATTTGGTATAAATGCTTTTGGACTTGGCACTCTTTGGCTCCTCTTGCGGAACGCGTGATGCTGGATCAGTGCCCCAGTCACATAAAGTCATGCTGCTTATGTAATTTATGGCACCCGATGGATTGGATTTTACATTGTCAATATATTCGATTGGAATAACATGCAATCCCATTTCCTTCGCTTTTTCCATGCGACTTCCCATACGTTCAACTTCTTTTGCAGTCGAGAAAACAGCAATGGTTTTTTCTGTAATTTTTGAATCGAGTTTACCGCCCAGTTCAGTTAATTCTTTTTTTAAGTCGTTTTCAGAATCCTTTAAACCAATGTGTATAAATTGTAAGTTATATAAAGGTGGACGTTCTCTTTTTACTTTGGGCCTATAAATATAAACGTATATATATTTAATGTGATAATAATTTTTTTCTATGAAGGTAGTCAAAATTTCAAGGAGACATGTACTCAGCTAACTTTATTAGATTTTCAAAGGTTTCAAATAGTTATGAAATATCTATACGAAAAATAATTAGTCGAAAATAAATTATCATTTTGGTATGTTGACCAAACACCTTCAGGTTGTGTTTGCTCTACTGATGACAAATAAAATATCACTCTCATTAAAACAATAAAAAATTTTCTCTCTTCACAACTTTATGGAGTAAATCAACATAAAATTTTTGTTGGTAATAGCAATGATCATTCAAATGAAAGACCAAGGATTAGAGAAATAATATACCAAATTAGTTAAGTAATTGTCTTCTAAATTGTAGTATTATATGTCAAAACTCTTAAAATAAATATTTTTACTTACCCATCAAGTTCATCACCCTTTTTAATGCCAATAGATTTACTTATTGTAGAAGCACTTGGCGGTATGTATCGTATGGCACGAACATCAGTTGTCTTACGAACATCTTTTAAAAATGTATATGCACTTCTCAACTCAGCAGAAATTTTACAAGGTGTTCTTTTCGGTTCTTTAATATTGTAGGTGCACTTGGTCCATTCCGTCAAAGATCCATTACACAAATACCCGGACTTGTGGAATAGTAATTGACAACCTTTACATTCTGGACAAGAATCTATAGCACCAAATGTTAATAGATCGGCTACTTGATCTAGAAGTTTTTCTGAATCTCCTTGCACCGGATCTTGCCCGTTGTCTTGTAATAACTCAATTATGTCCTTTTTGTGCATTTCATCTCTTACACGATCACGGAATTTATACAATCGCTTAGACTGGTCCTTTAATTTTTTCTCCGACTCTCCATCTTCCTCCTTCAGTTTTTCAAGTTTAATTTTTTTCGTTTCCGGCATATCTTCAGATTTGATGGCTCTAAATAGAGTATAAAAATGTATTTAGTATGATTTGTGGTGGTAGCAGAGCTATTTTCATATCAGACAAAGGGCTGAGACTTTAGAACCCACTACCAGGGGAGGAACTATTTTTTTATTATGTGCAGTCGATTCTTTATAATTTAAAAAATGTGAATTTTAATATCTTGAATTCTTTAAGTTTTTCCCGGTCCCGAGAAATACCTCTTTACATATTTACTCGTATAGTTTCGTCAATTTTATGTAATTGAACTGTGTCTATATTCACTATAATTTCAAATTATCGAGTATCAACTGCATTTAAAAATAATTGTAGTTCAAAGAGATAAAGCTGTTGTACTTAAGATATTAGGTAGCTATCTTATAGAAAGATTTTTAACAATAGACCTCTTTGTACATTGTAAAACGTTTTCACTTTTTCAAACTTACGGTAAAGCTTTCTTTACAATTTCTTTGTCTTCGGCCGAAAGACTATTAAACCCAGGTAGGTTTTCGCCTGCAACAAACCAACCCAACTCCCCACGCAATTGTGCAAAACACTCAACATGATGCCACAAAGGTTGACCACCATATTTCATACCAACTTCTGTGTCATAAACAGTCTTGCGAATTCGAATTTGGTCTTTGAGAATTTTTTGTTCACAGCCGCGACAAGCAGCTCTTCCCGACTTTGCGTACTCCAAACCAAAGTCTTTAAGAGCAGAATTTTCTGTCTTTGTACGTTTTGTTCCACCTTTGCTGGATCCTACAGACACCACAACAGATCCACATTCGTCTGCAATATATATTTTTGAATTGGTAACAACATTCGGAAAGTGGTATAAATGTCTTACCAATCTTTTTGCGAATCCTTTCTTGATCTTCAAAACGCAAACTTTCAAAATTCTCAACATCACCAACTGATCCCGGACGTTGTTTCTTAAAAAAGCAAGATTCGTGGTACCAATTCGGCTGTTTTCCATCATGAAACGCAGACTGAAATAAAAAATAATGTAATTATACATAAATTCATCAAACGGTTAAAAAATATGTTTTCGAAAATTAATTTGTGTAGTCGTCGACGATTTCTTAGATTTTCGCATGGTCAGCAGAAACGTGGTCCATAAAAGCAAGAGAGGCTAGAGAAGGCTGCATTCCTTTGAAATGTGGATATATCGAAGGATCTTGAAAATACCCTGCACTCATCACATCATAAACAATGAAGTAATGAGGCGAATGATTACAGAATCTTAATATATAAAAGAGCTTAGGGTTAAGTGAGTGAGTGATTGACAGATTATCGCCCAGTCGAAACGGCTGAAGCTAGAAGCTTGCAATTTTGGGTGTGGCTTGCAGTTGGTGTAAACGGATAGAGATGAAAAACTTAAATTTAGAATGAAAATTACAAAATTAAAGTAGTATTGGAATTACGTACTTATGTATACGAGAATCACTAAATGGTACTAAATATGGTACAATTCGTTTTGTGTGAGCGGGAATTCTAACATTTGGAATTAAAATTAAATTTGGATGACCAATGGAGGTATTTTTGAAAATGCGTAATTATGTGTACTAAATCGTACTAAGTTTAGTACAATTTAGATTTGAGTGAAAGGATAGAGATGGAAAACTTATATTTGAAAATAAAATTACTGTTATAGCACAGGATTGAGACAAGTATGAAAAGTACTGAATAGTACTAAATATGGTACAATTTGGGAATCTCGAAAACACTGTAGGTTTGATGTTGTTTAAAAAATTCTTACTTATGAGTATGAAAAGTACTAAATTTAATACAATGTGGATTTGGGTGAATAGATAGATCTGGAATCTTGAGGAACATAGATTATTATTTAGGTGTAGGATTGAGCTATGGAAATTCGAGTTTATGTGTACGAATAATACTAAATGCACTAATTTTGGAACTATTTTCATTTGAGTAACAGAGAGAGTAGACCAAATCTGGTACAATTTAGTGAACAGACAGAGCTGGAGTTTTTAAATTTGAACTTACGATTACTATGTGATAGCAGGATTGGAATATTGAGGTTGGTTTGAAATATGGGTACGAAAAGTACAGAATGGTACAAAATCTGATTTGGACTTACGATTACTATTTGAAAGCAAAATTGAGGTACATTTGGATATTCGTACGAAAAGTACTAAATTTGGTACAATTTGAACTTTGGTGGAATTAAGATTACTGTTAGAGTGTAGGATTGATGTTGTTTTAAAAATTTGTACCTATGAGTATGAAAAGTATTATTTAGATTTGGTTGAATTCTTAGATTTGGAATTTAGATTAGTTGAAGTGTAGTATTGAGCTATGTAGGCAACTTTGAAAACTCGAATTTATGTATACAAATAGAAAATGCATTAAATTTGGATTACATTTTATGAAATTTCCATATAAAATAAGGTTCTGATTCCCAGAATATATTTTTATACATTGACACTTCCGACTTTCACTTACACGACTTTCAGGAACAAAATCAAAATTTAAATGTTAAATAAATCAAAAACAATTACATTTTTTACAATTCTCCCTACAATTCTTTTTTTGTAGAATTTTGGGAGTACTATCAGTGGTAAAAAAATTTTGAGAGCCTCCGGTTTTTAACTTTTAAGATAAAAGCAAAGAGCGGTCACTCACGCGACTTCAAATATACATGACTTTAGACATCAGTGCTAACAATGTGAAAACGCTGCGAATTGTGTGAATATTTTGAACTTTTAATATTCTTTACATGAATAAGAGATATCAAGCATTAGTATTGCACTTTCAAAATTTGGTATACCCTTTATTTGCGGAGGGTTTTTGTCGGTCACTCACGCGACATTTTTGATTTTGCAGTTTTTATTTTGGCAGTGTATGCATTTATAAAATTAAATTAGTATTTATGCTAAGAACAAGAAGAACAAATTACAAATGTGGTCTTTCTTTATATTTTTTCCGTTGCTTCGCGCATTTAAGCACAACTAAAGAAACAAATTCTCCGACTTTGGTTTACCTTTTGCCGGAAATCCTATGGGCATTTCAATAATTATATTTTTAAATTCGTTTCGGTAGTCTTATTGGAATTGCACGAATATTATTTAAACTGTGGTAGGTTAGGTTAGGGATGTACGGCTGTTATAACAACCGTCCACTCGGAAACTATGTCCATTGTGATCATCCTTTATGTATAGGTATACCTATAAAGAGAAGAAAAAAGATAGTGGAAGAGTAGAGAGAGAAATAGTGAGAAAAAGGGAGCGAAGAGACATTATTTTAGCCAAGTCAATTTTTTGACAAAGCCTAGAATTTGGTTAGGGTATATTTTTTAGAAGAAGACTATATTATCAATTTCATAACATCCAAACTGTTTATGTCTTCTGCTGATCAGCGATGGACATTTGCAGAGGATGTGCTCAATTGTTTCCACTTCTTCTTCGTCCTCACATAGACGACAGTAATCCTCTCCACTTAGAAGTGAGAGTTCTAACTTTGCAGTGACCAGTAATGATCCCCACAACGATTTTGATCTCCCTCTTGCTGTGACCCAGCAGCGAAGACGTTCTTTTACGAGAGAATTCTGGCCAGATAGATTTAGAGATTCTGCAAGCAGGTTCCCTCAGCCATCTGTTGCCGACTACCTCGCAATGGAACGCGCGGATTCTGCCAATGAAACTGTGGTAGGTAATACAATATTTGACTATTTAGCTATATATTGAACAGTATCCTGTTACTGTTATATAGATTTTTATCAAACATTGTGTGAACAATTATAAAAGTGCCAGAACCTAAAAATAGTTATTTGCTTAACCTTTTCAAAGCTGCTGCATTAATATTTTAAATGATCAAACTGGCAGTTTAGAAAGATATTTAAAGACGTGGCACCAAAATGTGTAAATAAACTATTGACACAAACAAGTTTAAATCCAAAGAAGAAGGTAAGTAACACAATACAAACTTCAAATTAATCACCTTTTATTTTTAGATTCCACACCAGTCTATACAAGCAAAGCGTCTGCAAAAATCATTCTCCTATTGTTTGCAAATTTTGATCCTACAAGGTATACCTAAAATTCTGCGAATCTTACTAAATTTGAAGCCGATGTCGTAATTTATGAGCGACCGCAAAGTTTACCGCCAATATTGGAATTCTCAGAAGAACATTATTAGTGGCGTAGCTAATATTAGCAGTGTCTGTCTTAAGATAATAGATTCTTGCAGTAAATGATTTTCCTAAAGAAGTTCATGTGGAGGTATCCCATACATGACCTACATATATGTTTTGTTTCTTCAGAAATTGTCTTCTTTAATTTTATTTTTTCCGGCGAATTCAAGAAAAACAAATTGTTGTGACATATAATATTACCACCATCTGGCTTGATACGGTTACCTTATTAATATACCTTGTTCATAAGGTTAACAAGGAGGCGAATTCGTCTGACTGTCAAATTTATTGTTTGAAGAATAAATAAATAAATAATAATTTTATTTGAATCATAATATATGTGCACATTACTATCATTACGTTTTTTTTGAAAGATATTTTGAGTTTTTATCCTGTTCTGGTTGGTATTTCGCAACCAGCAAGGGAAGACTGAGGTATGAATTCGCCTGCCTGTTAACCTTATGAATGAACCTTGGCAACCTTTTTTAATTTGGAACTCATCTATCATCAATTGCAAATTGTTTGAAAAATAAATTCCATAATTTTTAAGATGAACAATTTTATTCTTTTATATCTACATGCTATGTACAGACATACTTATTTTGTAATCCGGACTTACGGTCAAAAAAAAATGTAATAATTTTCAAAATTTTTTGATCCATATTGTTCTTAAGCTATATCTACAGATGCTACAACTTATATTTATAGATTATAGGCTCATATTAAGGACGATATTGATACATTAGTACACAACACAGTAGATACTGTTACAACATTTTCAACGGATTTTTCTAGAAAAAAATAACATAGATACAGGTTTGTTTTTAGACACACATTTACCCGGTAAAACAGTTGATGAAATTAGGGCTGTTTATTTGGAGATTCCAAAATCAATTCTTTTAAATTACAGGGGTTTTCCAGTTTTCAAGGAATATTTAAAGAATCAGGAGAATATTAGGTCTGCAGCCAGGGAAAAAAAGATTATTGCTCATAACCATGTTTCTAGGGCAATGAATAGTTTTAACGTTGTTAGTCCTAATCGACTATATGCTGACTGTTTAGTAGATTCTACTCAAATTAGACGTAAACCTGCCATAATTGAAGAATTTATAAAAATGCTAGAGATATTTGCCATCCAGAAGTTGTGTCCATAGAAATTAGGATAGAGCTGTTTCTTAATAAAGAACAGACAAAAAGTCAAACCCAATTTTATTTTAATTGGGGTATTACTATTAAACCTTCTAACACCGTGGTCATTTGTTTGGAAATGTAGAAATTTTGTAGTTCCGGAATGTAAAACCTTAAAACTGATTATTAATATGGCTGAAATTTCAATAGACTGTAGATTACATTTAATAACCTACAAAAATGTAATAAACAAGCATTTTCTAGAATTATAGTAAATAAAGATCTTTCAGCATAAACTAAGTTACTTTTATACAAAACCAGTATAGGACCGGTATTATTTTAGATCGAAAGGTTTTACGACGCTGTATTGGTAAATATTTTGAAGAAAGCTATAAACGGTATTCTAACAGGGTAATATATGGTGAGTCCAAAATTACTCCTGTTGGGTTATATGTGTGCAACTTAATTTAAAAATTTGTTAATCGTTTTAGAGATCATGAAAATAGTTATGTATCAGTTGTTTATGACAATCAGAAAACATGTAGCTGGACTAATTGTAACTATCTTTCCCCAAACGGTTATTTGAATGAAGTCCCACCGAATTTTGATGTCAATACCAACATTCGGTATACATTTTATGATAAAACTGTTCATAGTGCGCACAGGGTAGCGTGATGGCTGCAATTTTTTGTTTGTTTTTATTTTTTTGTTTAGTTTGTATGTTAAATTGAGTTCTTAACACTCATCAAAATTGTATATTTTACCAACTTATGTTAATGTATGGCTCTGAATACAAATTTTATTGCAAACTTACACCATACATTGTAGTCTTAAATATTACTATTATTAACACTCTTTATTACTAAAGGTTTTGAAAATAAGGCTCAATAAATTAAATTTGAATTTGTGCTCCGGAACAGTAACACAAAAATATTTTTTTAATGTTTGTATACCAGAACACTAACGCTAAAAATTGTTTAATGTTTGTGTTACTGTTACGGGTACAACACGATAGTGTACCATTTTTTTGCGAACACTGCCAGAAACAGATAACTTTTATTATTCGCAGGGAACATCTAAATGTATTTAAAACTACCAAATTCCATTCTATGATCGCTAATATCCGAATAGGAATTTAAGGTTGCACTTTTGAGACTTTATCCATTATTAGAATCTTCTAAATCAATCACAAATACACATTCTGTCTGTCGATAAATCCAAATATGCAATAATATCCTAAATACATTTATTTTAGAATGTGTTTCTACTTTTAGAATAGAAACTCTGGCAAACACCCATGGCCCAAACACACTCAAAAAATAAACTTTTTATAAAGTATAAAAAACCTGACTCATCTATATATACTAGATTAATTCTGCCGTAAGAGGCAAATATACAACATAATTCAGAAGGATGTATAATCTTTACCTTAACAAGAATAATGTTAATTTCAAACACAAAAGTCATTTCGACGCCTCCGAAGAATAGTATGCTAAGTCTGAAAAGTGAGTTTTTCAGGAGAAGCTCTCAAAGTTTTAAGGCGTTATCTCGGGAGTGGTATGAGATAGAACATTGAGTGTTTTACAGATTTTAACGAAATTTAAACATAACTTTGGTAGCACTTCTAAATTTAACATTTTCTAGCAAATTGTAGCTAAAAACGACTTAGAATACTTTAGCATGGAAAAACATTTCATAAGTAGTCGGCTAAGTCGACTTAGCATGTTTTGTTACGGACCTTTCTACTCTGATTAGTCGTATGCATAGCATGTTCTGGTTTGGAACAAAATGGTGATATATTTTATTGTCATTATACTCAGACGAACTAAGATTATAATATATAATTACATTTTTATTGATAAGACAAAGAGTAAAATAATACATATTAATTCAGTTCAAGTTTAATAACATCCATTTATAAGTAGGGGAGAGGGGGGCACCTTTGAACACTTTTTGCTTTCAAGCCTTATAAAATTTTTTATTTTATCATTTTTGGTTTCTTATAAATTTTAACTAATAGGTACATATGTAACCTTTAAAATGAATATACATATGACATACTATAAGCTTGATAAATATATTTTATTACTGTTTTAATGGACGAACTCAAAGTGTTCAAAACTGCCCCCCAGGGGGCCACCTTTGAACAGGGGTTGGCATTTTTGAACGACATGGTTTTTTACAGTGTTTATGTTCAAATATGTATGTATTTTATTCATACATATCAGAAAAGCATTAATTCATTAAAAAATATATTAAAAATTTTCAAAATTTAAAAAATTTAGATCAAAAATTATTAAAACATAAAATGTCTTAAAAATACAAATTAGTATGGTGAAAAATACAGTTAATTTCGTAATCTTATTAGCCCATTTGAAATTTTGAGAAATCGAAGCCAAAAATTAAAAAATCCTTTTTTTACTCGAGTTTAATGGGCATGTTCAAAGGTGCCCCACCCATGGCATTTTACGGAACTTTAAAATAACTTTTTTTGTAATAAATATATATGAAAGAAATTAAATTACATGTTAGTTCCCCATACAAAATTGTGCCCCACTTTTGTACGTTGTTCAATTGGCATTTTGAAAATAAATTAAACAGTTTGAAAATATATATGAAATTTTAACTTTTTTTTTTGTGAAAATAAAAAAAATATATATGAAAGAAATTACAAATTAGTTATGTTTTGAAAAATGATTGTTCGAATGCAAAAAATTTGTTTGACGAAAAAGAAAACTATCACAGAATTCTTCCTGCGCCCTTACAACCAAATGAATAAAAGTTTACAATGACACTGAGAAAACATGGTCACCCATGCACAATTTTTCGACAACTGAAAAAGCAAGCCAAAGTGGTTTACGCATATAGAGAACAAGATTGCCATATACAAAAATGTGGTTGCGGGTCGGAAAAATATTAAACCAAGATTTTATGAGCGCTGTTCAAAAGTGCCCCACGTTCAAAGGTGCCCCCCTCTCCCCTACATTAAACAAATGAAAATGAGTTAAGTAATGGCTATTCAAAGATATGTTAAAATAAACATGAAACATAAACACATATGTATTTTAATTTATAAAAAATTAAAATAAAATAAAAAAATAATTCAATTCACTCAAAATTTAATTTTTTTTTTAATTTTTTAATTCATATTATTTACAATTCAATAGTGTCCCGCGCCAGGAGGCATAATTGGGACGATTAAGCATTGTAATACTTTATTAAAAATAAAATATATTACGAAATACTATTTTAATATACATTTGCAAAAGTTACAACAATATGGACTTTTATTGATTAATTGAAAGTTCATAGCAGAAGTGATTCAAGATCGTTTAATATATGTTCTTTGCATGCTATTTTATAGTTGGAAATTTGTTTAATTAATTTTAAATTCTGTGGTAGGTTATTATAGGTCATACTTCCCATGTATTCTATGCGTTGCTTCGATTTTTCTAATCTACATTTGGGCAATCTTAAGTTGATCATATTTCTTGTATTAAAATACGACTGATTCTGACAGAATGATATAGTGTGATAACCAATATTATTCACGCACTTGAAAACATACTTTAGAACACCGTATTTATACAACCCATAAATTGGAAGCACATTGTTCCATATATTTCTAAAAAGTTGTATAGTGGAGTAATTTGACGGTAAATTGTATACCAACTTTAGTGCTTTATTTTGCAAACATTGCACAGATTTTATGTTAACGTTGTTTCTATTATAAGCTTACGCTGTTACTAAATAATTAATATGCGATTGCATTAAACAACTATATATCATAGATTTCGATTTTACATCTAATTTATTTTTAAATTTAAACAGCACTGCTAATGCTGGGGCCATTTTCTTCTTAACTGAATTGATGTGCATATCCCACGCTAAATTGTTCTGCAATACAACACCAAGATATTTAACACTATCCGACTCATGTGTTAATTCACCATTTATAAATGCAGCAAAATCGTTATTTTTAGGTGTAGGTCTAAATCTTATTATTAGTTTTATTAGGGTTCAATACAAGACCATTGATTCTAAAGTACTCAAATATAAGGGCTGAATCTCTTTCAATAAGGGTTTTTAAAGACATCTCATATTTGTACGGGTAGAAAATGCTAATGTCATCAGCGAACATAAATATTTTCCCAGCTAGCTGAAGGTTTTTAATATCATTTAGAAAAATGGAAAATAATAATGGACCAAGACAACTACCTTGGGGTACACCATGGCTAATAGAACTAGTACAACATCGGGATTCATTGACTGCAACATATTGTTTCCTATTAGACAGATAACTTTTAAATAATTATATATCCCTGCCCTGCATTCCATAGAAGAATAATTTCTTCAGTAAAATTTCATGGTCAACGAGGTCAAAAGCTTTAGATAAATCAAAGAATACTCCCGCAACTCCGTTAAACCCCTATCTAATCCATTACATACAAAATTTTTAATATTTAAGACTGCTTCCTCAGTACCACAACCTTTCCTAAACCCATATTGATGAGTATACAGCAACTGATTATTTGTAATATAACTATAAAGCTGATCGTAAATAATTCTTTCAAATATTTTATCTACTGATGACAGTATAGCAATAGGCCGGAAGTCACTTACAGTGCTCGAGTTAGGAACCTTAGGAATAGGAACTACTTTGTGTACTTTTAAAACCCTAGGATACTAAGATTCCGTAAGCATTCCGTTGAAAATGTCCGCCAATATAGGGCTAATTTCATTTGCACACTTTTGAATAAATGTTGTCATCTCCAGCACATTTATTAGTTTTCATTGCCATTACAACATCTTTAACTAGATTTTCCTTCTACATTAGGGATGGTCCGTGTGACGAATTTTTTGGTTTTCGACTGGCTATTTTGTCAAAAACCTAATGGATTTGGGTAGGTTTCCGACGTTTCTGACGTATGTATTATACGTCGGAAATGTATGTCATTTACGTCACTGTTTCTGACAGGCCATCTCTGCTCCACATATCCTAATGAAAACCTGCTATTGCACGGTCTAAGAGTATGAAAAAGTTAATATTTTCATCAGGAAGTAACTCAATGTTATGTTTTAATTCATCTACCGGATTAGAAAATAACTATTTAAAATCTTTGCCTTTCTTGAGTTATTTACAATAGTTTTGCTCTAGTTATCTTTGAGGGTAATTTCCTTGATTTCCCGAGAATTCTATTATGAAACGACCAACCTTTTTTAGGATCATTCTCAATTTTCTTAATATTGCTTTGATAATAACTCTGCCTATTGTTAAAGTTTGCAGTTTAATAATTTTACTTATTCTTCTTAGGATATCGTTATTTACATGGTTATTACCTAATTTTTTCCTCTTCTTTAATAAGGATTGTTTAAGGAGTATTAAATTTTGTAATTCTTGATTTATCCACGGTGTGAGCTCAAAGCGTATATTTTTCCTATACGTTGTAATAGTTGTTGCTTCATCCAACACATGTTTCATGTCTGAAATTAAACTTTCCATTTTCGCCGATACATTTAACCTATTCGTATACTTTGGTAAAATTCTTTGTAAGTGCATTTGCGCTTTTTCATAATCGCATTTTGATTTCTTTATTTCGATGTAGTTATTTGTCTTCAATTGTTTTTTGATCACACAATATATTAAGTTATGGTCCGATAGACTACTTTCGACAGAATTAACTGATATTTTGTTGACAAAATTACTGAAAACATTGTCAATACTTGACTTACTTAATGGCCTTGTGATTAAATTGTGAGCACTTTCACAACCATAACTATAAAACAAAGAAATTAGCTCACTGGCTTGTCCCTCTTTCAATAGATCCACGTTTGAACCCCAACAAATATTAAAGGACTAGTTGCGTGGTCGTGCAAAATCAATTCAATTAGAGATACAAATTTTCCAAATCCACATTTTTGAGAACGATAACATGATATAAGTTTTAACGGTTTATTTGCAATCATTATGTTTAAAAAACTAACAGCAATGAGATCAACGAATGAATCGCTTTTACACATTTCGACCGTAAACTTGAAGCTATCCCTAATGTATAGAGAGGTCCCTCCATAACCATTATTCCTGCAGCTGATGAAATACTTCTGCTATTAATGCTCAAGACAGTTAAATCATTTGTATTACAATCATAAATATATTTTTGAAAAGATACAAGATTTTTAAAATATTGATTATTCATAAGTGGAAAAAAAATTAAATATATCAACAGCTACATATTCACATAAATTCCTAGGGAGAGATATATGTCTCATCGGCTTCATCGTTATCTTCAACATCATTGGTATCATCTTCATGTAGTATAACTTGTTGTTTAGATAACTCACTTTTTCTTGCAATAAAACCTTCCGTTGCGCGCATAAATATATCGATATCCAATTGTTTTCAGGGTTTTTGCATACTGTAACAGGTTTAAAGTTTCTTTGCTAAGAAAATCGTTGACGTATACAGACTTTGTACTTTCGCACTCCCTCAACTTCTTTTTTGCAATCATAATCTTTTGTTTTGAAGCTTTTGCTGCAAATTTGACAACAACAGTCCTTTTCTCAATAGAGCCTCTTCTCTTTCCAATCTCACACACATCAACTTCGCTTTGCGAGATTACTACACCAATGTTCTTTGACATTTCAATCACCGCATCCAAGGTACATTTAATAAGGTATCCGCATCGGCCCAGCTGCTGGACAAATAAATGTCAAAAATGTTGTTGTAATGTTGAACCAAAAAATTAAAAAACAAAATTATAAATGAAAATATCCGAATTTCGAAGAGCTTTTTTGGCAATACTTCCCGTCGCTCTCATTGTCCATAAACTTTTCGAATTCTTTCTTGGAGAGACCGAAAGATTTGGAATGGAACGACTTCTCGCCCTTGTCACACATAATATAATCTTGTGATTCTTTATTGATTTCTTGTTCACATTTAATGCAAATTGTTTTCTTTTTTCCATGACTTCGGCGCGCTGCACTTTTTGGCATTTTTATTATTCTAATAGCAGATACGTTCGTTTATAAGTGCTCAATTTTAAAAAACGATACAATTAGTATTTCCACAGAAATCGAGTAATAATTTAAGGCAATGCGAGCACAGCTAAAATACACGTCCGTTTTTTCTTCTTTTTATTTTTATTATTGTTAATTGAATTGAAATTACAAAAATCTTTTAAATTCCTTGAAACTGAGGTTTGCAAGCTTATAACTTGCGAAATATGAACATATTGCATATAATTTAAATTCATTTCTATAAAATGAAGTGTTCTTGTCAAAATCTTAAAATATTGGTAATAAATAATTAGTTGCGTGGAAGCTGTGATGGTGGTAATGTAAAAAAATGGGTGAAAATGTGTTGAAGCCAACAAGTTTTTTTTGTGTTCTTTTCTGATTTGTGGCTAAACTACACAACGCACGCACATGTGATCAATGACAAAGTTGAAGAATACCCCATGGACAATATGATTCTAGTGTATGATTTTTTGATATAATCACTGCATCCATCCAAAACGGATGCTGACATTTTGAAGCCGTATTTTCAGTGTTTTTTTATATTTCTTATAATCAGGATGCGCATCCAGATGATTATAGAATTGTAGAACTCGTGATTTTGCTTCTTTTAGTGTATATGTGCTTACCGTAACTTCTTTGCAATTGGTTTCCAAACACATACATTTTCATAAAAAACATATTTTTTTTAGTCTAAGTTTAAGAAAGTCCATTTAAATGCCATGGAACCCCGGGTGATTTTAGTTTTTTACGTGCCATGTTCGATTCCGTCCACTAAAACGGCGGATATAGGTTCCTTGAATTTGTGAAAAACTGCAAAAACTTATTTTGACAAATTCGCGTATATAATCGCGATTTCGTTCGAATTGTTTTTACACACATTCATGTTTGTATTATCATATGCGCGAATCTGTGTGAAAATAGGTCAAAAATACATCGGTACGCATATTTTATCCAAAATTGATTTTGGCGGCACATCCGCGTTTAACCAATTCTTTTAAAATATGTGTACTTTTGTGTATTTTCATTGGAGATTACTGAAATGGGATGCGCATAAAAATCGTATGCACGTTGCGTCATTTTAACCATTTTTAAGGTTTTTGCATAGTAAAGTCCATTCGTTTTAAATTAAGATTTAAAACCACTATAACTTTTGGTATATTTTCCTTAACCTATGTACCAAAAATTATGAATGAGTGGATACTGAGGTATGTTGACCAGCAGAAGTCAACAGGACACATCTAAGATTTTGCTGATCTACTCAGGTTGATTAAAATATGTGGAAATACCACAATATTATCAAAAAATTATGTTTTTTTTTTTAGATAGAATGATGTCCATTTAATCGATTTTAGCCTATCCGAACGAAGAACTTTACATTCAGTCAAAATTTAAAGAATTTGAGTCTATCAACAAAATCTCAGCTGTGTGATTTAGACTTATACGTGTCAACACAGTCCTATATCCATGATCTTTTAGTTTCGACTGATATTTTTTTATTTATTTTTTTTTGATAAAATTCTTTGTTGTTGTTGTTGTAACAGGTTGGCTGTTGACGAAAGTTCTTTCCTGAAAATGTTGATAGAAGAAAACGGAAGAAGGAAAAGGAAAATATATTAATTAATTAGGAATTCGGATTTGAAGAGGGTAGCCGGAGAAATTGTGCCACCTCTAATGGCTTTAGCCTTAAGTCTATGGGCAATAGACTCGTAGGCTCGGACGGACAATAAATGGTGTGTGTCGTGAGGGCTTTGCTGGCAGGAGGGACACCTGTTTAGGGTTCCGGGGACAATGCGCTCTCGATACGAGTTGAGTACATTGCTGTATCCGGACCTTAGTTGTGCCAGAATTGAACGGGTTTGCCTAGGAAGAAGCCTCTCACTTTCCGAAATTGCAGGAGGATGTTGTTGTAGGACTTTATTGCATCTGTAGCCATTTATGGCATCGGAGACCGCCAGTTGATGCACGGATTTCATCGCGTTCGCTATCGACAATCTGTTGACGTCCGATGGAATGACGTCTTGGATGTCATCACGATAGCGCCTGAAGTCCTGGCGGATGTGTCGCGGAGGTGGATCTGCCATCACAGTGTGATGGTTAGGATGACACGGCAGATAGCATGCCAGCAGGAACTGTCTAGTCAACAACACATTATGTTGCTTGACTGACAGCATCCTGGTCTCCTCATGGAGGTGATCGACGCTCGTCATCTGGACACACCCGGTTGCAATTCGGAGTGCATTATTTTGGGAAGTTTGCAATGATCTCCATTGTGTGTCGCTAAGGAAAGAAGTCCAGACTGGGGCAGCATAATTCAGGATGGAACGACCTATAGCCTTATAAGTCGTTACCAGCGTTTCTTTATCCTTGCCCCAGGAGGTGCCAGCCAAAGCTTTCAGAACTTTATTCCTAGCTTTCACCTTCTGGTTGATGTAATTGGAATGCGAGGAGAAATGAAGGAGGCTATCGAAGACCACCCCAAGGATTTTCGGATTATGGACGGTGGGGATGCGCCTACCTTCAACGGAAATGTCAAGTTCTAGATTGACTTCTCGCGTCCAGGAAGTGAAAAGTGACACCAGTCGTTACCAGCGTTTCTTTATCCTTGCCCCAGGAGGTGCCAGCCAAAGCTTTCAGAACTTTATTCCTAGCTTTCACCTTCTGGTTGATGTAATTGGAATGCGAGGAGAAATGAAGGAGGCTATCGAAGACCACCCCAAGGATTTTCGGATTATGGACGGTGGGGATGCGCCTACCTTCAACGGAAATGTCAAGTTCTAGATTGACTTCTCGCGTCCAGGAAGTGAAAAGAGACACGGTAGACTTTGCAGTGGATAATTTTAGATTGCGCTCCCGGAAGAAGTTGGTGATGGTGGCTAGATAGTTGGAAATTCTTGCACTTACGTCGTCAATGTTAACGCCGGACGAAATAATCGAACAGTCATCGGCGTACGACACCACTGAAACATCTGGTGGGGAAATGGGGGAAACGAAAAATTCTTTGTTGTTCTATTCAAACAACTGATTTGACATATCAATTTTCATTGCAAATTGATATTTCCTCCCATATCCCACAAATATACTGGTTTTCTTCCTCGAAGCCTTTCGGAGTCAAAGGTGGCCTTCAAGTGAATTTCTGTCTTTTGAATTTTTGTTTATTTTTATAAATGTTTATCGATCTCTAGTTATTCTAGCAATTTCTGGGCCATTCGCATCTTTATTTTTTATACAAAGGCTGACTTTTCCAATTTTAGGTTTACAGTACGAATTGTTGCCAATTTAAATAGATTTTACAAAATTGTTTAAACTTTTTTCTTCTGAAAATGATTCATCTGACTTAATTTGTTAATTTTGTTAGACTTAATTTGTTAGCTTTTGCATATATTTTTACTATAAACGGCATTTAAGTTAAAAATTTCAAGATGCGGTAATTACCTGTCCCCCTCATATTTGACTTATTTCATAAATACCGTTATATATCACAATATTCCCGTGATAATGTTCTGTTCTCACACAACATTTTTCCCTTCAGAAGTGTGCTAATTAGCCGACCGGCACTTTATATGTATTTTTTCTTGTCCTTAGGTATACACATGTTTATAACCTTCGGAAAAACAAACGGAAACTCATAGGTTCAATTGTAGTGGTATGGATTAATTATTCATCGTTACAACAAAAATCTCATTTGAAAAGGGGTGTTTCAAGAGTGGACCTTGATAAATTTGAATTTAATTCGCAGATGAAACATCGCATCAACTGCAATATAAATACAAATTATCAACATACGGCCTTTGTAAAGCCACATAGCCCAATATGCCTGATGAACACATAACCCAATACGGCTATGAGCAGAACTGAGGACGGCCTTAACAAAAGTGAGTCTAAATTAACACACTTATGTTAGCATTTTTTTCCAATTGTCGGCATGTCGTATTTTAGTTAAAAAAATAAATTAGTTAAAATTATAATTAATTTTTCTGCTATTTTCATTAATAAATTGTTATTATCGGACGTTTCCATTAGTGTTGTATTAAAAAATTATATAAAATAATTTTATTTATTAAAATATTACAATTATAAAACATGGTGCCGACTTCGGGAACTTTTTATCCAATTCTCGGCATGGCTGAATAAGGCATTTCAATTAAAATAATTTAAGATTGAAACCATATCTTCCATTATGTAAAATCACACAAAACTGATTTCTATAAATTAATCGTTATTTAGAGCACTTATTTAACATTTTTCAAATTGATCGAAAAGGTGCTTATTATTTACCCATATGTCGACTATAGGAAAACGTTAAATTTTTTTTGTTCCTAAGATCGTCATATTTTCTTCTTCTGTGCTTCACAATTACGAAGAAGATCCTTCCAAAAAATATATAATATTAATATAGTTACAAGTCTTTTGAAATCGACATGTACACTAATTTTTTTCTTAAGAAACATGAATTATCGCTAGTGTTGACAAACCTCGTTGACCAAATGCCAAATATTTACCCATATGTCGACTATAGGAAAACCTTAAAATTTTTTTGTTCCTAAGATCGTCATATTTTCTTCTTCTGTACTTCACAATTACGAAGAAGATCCTTCCAAAAAATATATAATATTAATATAGTTACAAGTCTTTTGAAATCGACATGTACACTAATTTTTTTCTTAAGAAACATGAATTATCGCTAGTGTTGACAAACCTCGTTGACCAAATGCCAAATTTTGACTGAATAAATGTACTAGCACGATTAAATTTTATGGCAGTGTTATTGAAGATTATTCAAGGTATTTTTCATATTTAGTTATAGGATTTTTTTTAGTTATTTGAAGTTATATAGAACAGATCCGACTATTGGTACATGCCGGAATTAGTTGCGTTTGCCCTATATTTTTTCAGATAAACCTGTGTTTTGCCTTATCCTACATTTAACGAACTTCTTTGCTTGGTCCCTACTAGTTCGCTATAACCGTACTTTACTGTACATACTTTTAAAAGTATACCCATATATCCTTTGTAGGAATATACAAATTTTCCGATGTAAGCAAAATATTCCCATGTTATCGAACAAATACGAATACTTCTACCAACAATTTCCAAGCTATGCGACAGTAAAAAAAAGTTAACAAAATCAAAAAATCGATAACTATAGAAGTTAACACGAAATTATTTACCCTAATATAAAGTATTAGTATTAGGGCATTGACACCCAGTCAAAACATAATATGAAGTAATGCTATCAGGGTATTGGTATGCAAAGTCAGCACTTGACTGGTAATACTTTCTTTGACTTGGTTTTCCATAAATGCTGAGATAGCTTCACTATATTATTATTATTTATTTAATAATAATGTGGTAATGGGTAGTTTATAATCATTATGTTTAGTTGTATTCAATTGTATTCTTATAATGCAACAGAGCAGACGTCTCTAAATAAATAAAATTCCCGCAAAATCCGGTAAATCAACTTGTTATTATTTAGCCAAAGGGCAAATATATCTTAAAAATAAAAATAGAGCAATATTACGTGGAGTGGTAACCCGCCCACTGTTATAATTGATGCATAATTTAGATGCTCCAAATAGTATAACCGGCTGTAAGGTCTCCATCTCGAAACATGGATATCTACGTATATTCATGTGATGGTGACACTACGGCCTACCTTTGGTCGAAATTTCAAAAAATCCCGCCGACTCTTAAAGTGCATTTGTTCCATTCAGATGCCGGGGTAGAGCACTATCACTTGTACTTTGGCGGCGCCACTACACATTCCGATGTACTGCATTTGATAGCTAGCGGCCGCATGCATTTTATTGTTCATTTTGAGATATGGTTCATGATATTTACAAAATGTTCACAAATATAATCTTGATTCACAAACGGGTGCTTTTTTTAATATTACCCCAAATTAGGAACATACCTGGACCATAGCAGCAATACGCAAAGATCCTTGGCCAATATTGGACTTACATCCTTTACAGCCAGCTCTTCCGGTCTTGGCATATTCTGCTTTGAAAGGCAATTCAATAGAGACATCCATTTCAAACAATTTACAAACACTGAGAGTAAATAACAAGACAATTTCAACAATTTCACAACAGCGATACCGCCAACATATGAATTGAATCGAGCACCCAAGCGTTAAGAGATCTAAAGATACCGTTCTGTCGTGCTATTCACTGAAAATTGAGTACTCATCGTGCTACTTTATCATTTAGAGCAGCTGATGTCTTAATAAATGTCAAAGTGCGTAATTTCTACTGGCGATGCGCAATGTTGCCAATGTCACGATGATTAAAATTTGTATGATAAATCATGATAAATTCAGCCTGATTAAGAAAATAAGCTCTGATTCTTCCCTTAATCATGATCAAATGTTATATGTTATTCATACCTTAGCCTTCTCTTGCTGTAAACATTTTATCCAGAACAGGATAAAAACTCAAAATATCTTTCAAAAAAAGTAGTGATAGTAATGTGCACATCTATTTTGGTTCGAACAAAAATATTTTTTGTTTATTTATTCTTCAAACAATAAATTTGACGGTCAATGGAGACTTTGAAGTCGCCTCCCTGTTAAATATATGAATAAACCTTGTATATTCTGTTTTTTTTTTTCTTTGAAATTTAAATCAAAACAACATAGTTTGGGAAAATATGTATGTAGACATCAGCTGTCCTTACTGGATGATCTAATATATAGACCTTGGCTCCTGTTTAAGGGTCGTACCTAATTTATTGCGCTCCGTACAAAAATACTCACCTTCTCACCTTTATAGGGTTTGTTGGACGTCCATATTACCTTAATACGCAAGGACTTTATTTGTATATGTGCAAATTGAAAACGGCGAAAATGGATGAAAATATGTTTTAAATTGATCGAAAAATGTTTACATGTATAGAAAAATAAATTTTTCAATGACTGAAATTCTATTTTCAAAAAACAAAAAATTTAAAATACGCATTGTCAATGTTGAAAATTTTCAACTTTATATTTTGATACGCAATGCGTATTTGGGTAACATTCATTGAAATACATGCATTTAACTTTTGAGGTGAATAAATTCGTACGCAAACGCATGAATTTAGGTACGACCCTAATTGCTGACAAGAAATCAAGGAAACAATTTTAAAATGTTATTTGGAAAAGGAATTTAAAAAATAAAAATAATTTATAAGTATAAGAAGCAGAAGTTATGTTGTTTTGTGTAACTTAAATGGCATATTTTGTTTTGTTCCTATACATAATAAATTAAAAAAATATGTACAAGAGATGTAATAAATTAAAAAATATAATAATCTCACGTCAAACTATTAAATCATGAAATACCGAATTGTAGCCATTTGAATTGAAATGCCGCAATAACCTTCAAAATAATTTTTTTTTTAAATTTTTAATAAAACAACATAAATTTGTTTGGAGAGAACTTTGTACTTCCCGAAATGTGGGGTTCCAAATTTTAAAAATAAAGGATAATAATAATATATAGACCTTGGCTCCTGTTTAAGGGTCGTACCTAATTTACTGCGCTCCGTACAAAAATACTCACCACCTTCTCACCTTTATAGGGTTTGTTGGACGTCCGTATTACCTTAATACGCAAGGACTTTATTTGTATATGTGCAAATTGAAAACGGCGAAAATGGATGAAAATATGTTTTAAATTGATCGAAAAATGTTTACATGTATAGAAAAACAAATTTTTCAATGACTGAAATTCTATTTTCAAAAAAAAAAAATTAAAATACGCATTGTCAATGTTGAAAATTTTCAACTTTATATTTTGATACGCAATGCGTATTTGGGTAACATTCATTGAAATACATGCATTTAACTTTTGAGGTGAATAAATTCGTACGCAAACGCATGAATTTAGGTACGACCCTAATTGCTGACAAGAAATCAAGGAAACAATTTTAAAATGTTATTTGGAAAAGGAATTTAAAAAATAAAAATAATTTATAAGTATAAGAAGCAGAAGTTATGTTGTTTTGTGTAACTTAAATGGCATATTTTGTTTTGTTCCTATACATAATAAATTAAAAAAATATGTACAAGAGATGTAATAAATTAAAAAATATAATAATCTCACGTCAAACTATTAAATCATGAAATACCGAATTGTAGCCATTTGAATTGAAATGCCGCAATAACCTTCAAAATATTTTTTTTTGAAATATAATAAACATAAATTTGTTTGGAGAGAACTTTGTACTTCCCGAAATGTGGGGTTTCAAATTTTAAAAATAAAGGATACAAATTAGGGGACTCAGCTCGGTTTGTTCTGGTTCAGCAGAAGTATGTATACTATACCTAATTAAAGAAAGATGTTACTATTATGAGAGGAAATCCATACTTCTTGAGAAATACTGAAAAAAACTTTAAATTAGAAGAAAATTCTGCTCGCGTAGCCCAATGTCCCATCTGTTCATAGGAGAAAGCCTTAAATCCCCTGCCGAAGCCTGCTATTCTGCTCCCATAGCCAAATTTTCCACCTATTCATAGGTCAAAGTCTTGAACCCCCGGTATCAATTTAAATTGTAATACCTCATATTTTCGGAAGTATGAAGAACTCAAAAAATATGTGGGTGTGATCAACACCAAAAGGACTATCTGCAGTAAAACGTTTCGAAGTGGTATTCTTAAAGATATTTCATAAAATGTAGTGTATTTTTGGAACTTCCACGGGTTCCAACGTGGAAGTACTGATTTCCCCGATTGTTGTAATTAGCCTTAGAAAAAAATGGTAAAAATTTCAAAATGTTATGCAAAAACATGCGTAGCAAATATATACTTTTTTGAAAAAGTTGCTCACTATTGCACTTGTCGATAAGGCTTTGCCGGTAGTGCCGCTTCTACGAAATTTTCCTCCGAAATGGAATTTTAAAAATAATTCAGAATGGGTCCTTGATATGAATTCAAACATACCCGAACCATTGCAGCCATGCGCAATGTCCATTTGGTTATAATGATCTTGCAGCCTTTACATGTAGCTCTTCCAGTTACGGCATACTCCACTTTATAAGGTAAGATTTTTTTAGCACTCATTTTGAAAATGAAAATGATACTTATCTTCAAACCACTACAACTGTATCAGAAGTATTTCGACGAATTCAAGCTTTATGACAACGGCATATTTGGAGGTTGGTACTCGAATAACCGATTTTTGGCAATAATCGAATTTTAACTATGGCAGACCAACGTAAATTTTGACTAGCTCGTTCGACGTTATTCACCACAAAGCAAAACACAAAAGGCGAATTCATTCAAAAGTACAACATTGATAAGATATACAGTGGTGGTCACAGAATTAAAACTTTTACTGTGGTAAACATTTTTTGATCAGCCCTCGATTCGTTTGAAGTATTTTTGAATTTTTTTTTTAATTCAGAACACCTCGATATACTGCACTTAAGAGATTTAGTGTGAAAATAGAAAATTATTGCATGCAATTTTTCCATAAATAGCGGGTTTTATGAAAACACATCGACGTTGAAGTGGCCATATAATTAAAACATTGTGTGATTTTTTACTTTACTGCATTTTTTGAAAATATTTTTAAAAAAGCTCTTTAATTTAGTTAAATTATGTAAACTAAGCACCGATAGAATCATTTACAGATAAAAATTTCTGAAAAAAAATCTGTAAAATCGATCAAAATTGCCAAAAATTTGTACAGTACACCTAACATTCAGAAAACACCATTATTATAAAAAAAAAAAACGTATGCACCAGAAATTGCTAGAATTAGTAAAAAATAATAAATAATTCTCAAAATAAACAAATATTTGAAGTAAAAACTCAAAAAATGGGAATTAGCATAAAGGATCTATTCAATTTCGAGTCTTTATTGCAGAAGGCCGGAATATTTTTGCAATATGTGAGAAAATATCGATTGATATTGGCATACAATATATCAAATCGATTGTTCGAGTAGTGCAGAATATATTTTATGAAAAATATATCAGTCACAACAGAAGGAACAGAAATCGACGCCTATGTTAACGAGTAAAGGTTTCTGGCACACAGCAGCATGATTTATGGTCAACTCTTGACCCTTCAAATCTATTGAACATGCCAATATTTTTTCAAAATAATATTTTATGAATCGAATAACTTCCACTTAATCTATTTTAGTAACAAGGAAGGAAAAATTTTACAGTTTGACAAATATTTGAAGACTTGTGTTGAACATCAAAAATGCTGCTGTGTGCCAGAAACCTTTACTCGTCAACATAGGCGTTGATCTCTGTTCGTTCTGTTGTGATTGATATATTTTTTGATAAAATATATTCTGTACTACTCGAACAATCGATTTGATATGATAAATACCAATATCAATCGATATTTTCTCACATACTGCAAAAATATCCGGCCTTCTTTAGTAAAGGCTATTGAAATTAAATCGTTCCTTTAGGTTAATTCCCATTTGTTGAGTTAATTGTGTTTTACTAATTCTAGCAATTTCTAGTGCATTCGGACCTTTATTATCTATAATAAGGGTGATTTTCTGAATGTTAGGTGTACTGAACAAATTTTTAGCATTTTTGATCGATTTTACAGATTTTTTCAGAAATTTTTATCTGTAAATGGTTTTATTGGTGCTTAGTTTACATAATTTAACTAAATGAATGAGCTTTTTTAAAAAATATTTTCAAAAAATGCAGTGAAGTAAAAATTCACACAATGTTTTAATTATATGGCCACTTCAAAGTCGATGTATTTTCATAAAAACCGTTATTTATGGAAAAATTGCATGCAATAATTTTCTATTTTCACACTAAATTTCTTAAGTGCAGTATATCGAAGTGTTCTGAATTAAAAAAATGTTCAAAAATACTTCAAACGAATCGAGGGCTGATCGAAAAATGTTTTCCACAGTAAATGTTTTAATTACGTGACCACCACTGTATATTAATACAAGATATATATTAATAGTATATCCAAGAGGAGAGGTTGGCTTTTATAAAGACTGCAATTATATTATGTATGTACACAGACGTGGTATTTATAATTAAATATTTACAAACCCTACATATTTTGAAATTATCTAATATTTATATTATCACACTTTCCAATGTCACAAATGATGACGAATCAAAATTCTTATCTTCTATCTATTTTTGTCATAGATCATATTTATAGTTCATATATCAATAAACTAATAAATATGCATATATTGAAAATTTAAGTCCAATGGTAGTTGTGTAGGGTATTATATCGGACGTCAGACTAGACTGCTCGGTTCACTCGTTTTATGCCATGTACAGACGAGCGTTGTTCGCTCTCTCGTTCGTTGTTCGATCCCTAATTATGAAGTTATTACTTAGTTCCCCATATAAAATTCTCTGAGCGAACACCGATTTTGTACATTGTTCAATTCTCTGAATAATCAACAATTTTGTCCCATCTCTTAAGGGCCCCATACACTATAAATCATGCCGTCATGCCGATGAACCCCTTTTTTTATATGTGAGACTGACTAGTGTATGGCAACCTCTTCAATCACTATTCCAAAAAATCGATTTTTGTCCCAAAAATTGCATTTTGAGGTGTAAATTCAGTTGTTTTTTATTCCGTCACAATTTTACTATTTTTGTAGACAAAAATATTTACTGACAACTTTCAAAATGAATATTATTCACCAGATTGATAGGGTTTCATTTTCAAAATCAAAACTATTTTAATTTTCTTCATGCATTGTGTGTGTCACACATACATAAATAAACTTTCAAAAAATAACACATACTATGATAAATGCTGTACGGCATGATGTATAGTGTGTGGGGCCCTTTACAATTGAGAACATTTATCGAAAATAAATAAATAAAATATTTTTAAAATTTTCAACGCATACTATTTGAAAAATTTCTTTATTAAATGTGCTCCTGTATTCAATTTACTCAATCTGCCTGTTGGGAAAGTTTGAGGAAGCAAATCTTTCTTCTGGGATAACTCGCAATTCTCTGCATTTTCATATGTGTTACACATACAAGTGGCAATGGCTCAATTATAGGAAATATGTGGAAGCAATAGAAATATAAATTTTATAGATTTTCATTTGAGGATTCGAAAATATTAAATTTTCAAAATAAATATAATTTATTGATAATTTTTTTGTTTGTTTACATTTTGTTTACTTTGTTTACATACAACAACAAATTTCCATATAACAACCACACGGAAATTTGTTGTTGTAAGTTTGTTGTACAACAACACTTGCTGTTACCTTCTATTATTATACCATTAGTAACATTGAAAATGATGAATGAAAAGTAAAAAAATTGTTTAGTTTTTATATATGCAGCTGGATTTAATTTTGTTTTCTACATAATGTGTTAAGTCCGCACTATAGGGACTTGGGTGGTTGGCAGGTACAGTGCAACGAATCTCCCGATAGAGTCAGTACGCCCAATGCGTACTCGTGAGCAAAAATAAATAGAAATAAAACACAATATGTTTATGAATAAAAGGTTCGACCAATGCCGATATTTATTAGTTGGTAACGATATTACCTTTAATGTACAACAATATGTACGATGGCTTACTATTTAAGCCTGGGTGTTTACAACAAGATGTGTGGCCAGTAGGTTGCAACGAAAGCTATCCAAGTACTAATAATAACAATGTTTGTTGACATATAGATGCCTAAAGGTGGCACAAAAGCAAAATGTCAACAAATGTCCGTTGAAATCTGTCAGCCTCATACTATTACAAGGGTGTAATAAAAAGGAGTAGACAGATTTCAACGGCTACGGCCTTTCAAATTAAAGGCTAACTATTTAACCATTTTAAATAGCATTCTCGCTTAAACATTTGCCTCCCTTGAAACATCCATATGTTTTAACAAATACAATAAATTATAAATTACGGCAAGTGCATGGTGAGCAAAACCTTTTACATTTTTTCAAATATTTTTTCAATTTTTTTTATCATTTTTTTTACTTTTTTCAAATAACAAGCTTACATGCTAACGATAGGGCCATTAGGGACCCCGCGATTATATAGATCATCAATGACCTGTTGTTCGAATGGGCCATTAGGGACCCCGCGGTTGTGTGAGGCCAGAAAGGACCTGTGGTACGAAAGGGCCATTAGGGACCCCGCGAAACGATAGAGCCATGAAGGACCCCGCGAAACGAATGAGCCATTAGGGACCCCGCGAAACGAAAGGGCCATTAGGGACCCCGCGATATGTGAGCCAAATTGTGTTATGTTTGTTGAGGGCCGCCTTACAACGATTTCGTACGATTTACGAAAACAATTATTTTATAGGACCAGTAATTATCCAGCCGAATTTTGTATTTTGAGCGAGCAGCGATCCAGACGAGAGTCGAAAACTATGATTTTTTACGATCTGCGGATATAAGTCTGCTCCTATCAAAATATCTACTGGACGAGATTCAAGGAAATCGGGATCTGCCAAAACTATATTTGACAAATCCGATTTAAGATCCGAAGTAATCGAAATGGATGGAAGATTTCCCGATATGGAATCTACTACCAATGCTGACGTTTCCAAACTGTGAGACCTATTACGACAACTACCCAGTTTAAATGAACATATTTTTCGACAAGTTGTGGCAACAGTACTATTTACTCCACGAATTGTCGAAATTGTGGGTTTAACCGGCAATTTCAATTTCTTCTGAAGCCGTTCAGAAATGAAAGACGACTCAGAAGCCGGATCTATTAACGCCCGAGCAGGAAAACAAGCACCATGGTGAACAATATTGACCATGGCTATCCCCAATAGAACTGCTTTGTTCTGCGTGGCGTGAAAGGTCTGTCGAATAGCAGTGACCGCCGATGCGGGTGGACCGATCACAGTGGAAGAGGACGAATGACTACCATTAACATTTAAATTGCGTGGTCGAAAAGCTGGTGCCGAAGACGATAAATTAGAATTTACAGGAGTCACCATCTGACTCGGAGAGCTCACAATAGAGCTATATCTGTGCAATAGAGTGTGATGTCTCTGATTGCACTTTCGACAACAACGACTATTACAATTTTTGACTTCGTGTCCCCTACGAAGACAATTAACACACAGACGATGCTTTTTGACCAATTTAAATCTATCGACAGGTGTACAATTTACAAACCGATAGCAATAATGTATTGTATGTTGCTCTGAACAAAGAACGCAACATGAATCAGGCGACGAACGAGGATTGGAAGCTATACATTTACGAGATACGGAACTCTTTCTATTATTTGAGTTTGACACAGTATTACCATTTCTCATCTCATGCAAACACAGAAGAGTTCGAATTCTCTCTGTCAAGAATGCATCTAACTCTTTCCAAGATGAAAGAGACGATTTGGATTTTACACTTTGCTCCCATAAAGCGTGTGTCAATTTGGGTAATTTTTGCAAACAAAGAAATACCACAATCGGATCCCAATTATCGGTAGGTATGTCATAGATTGCCATTGCGGAAAGACAACTATTAATTCCGCATTGAAGCGACTTTAGTCCCGAACTACTTTCCTGATCCAGCACAGGAAGACCGAACAAAGTCTTTAAATGGCTATGTACAATCAAACGTGGGTTATTATAAGTGGAATTCAAGGCATTCCACGCAGGTTCAAAACTCCGATGAGTTAGAGGAAATTTCGAGACAATTTCTCGAGCCTCACCACTAGTTTTACTCACCAGATGACATAGACGCTCAATGTCTGTCAATCGGGAGTTATTAATATAAACCGCACCAAATAAATCTCTGAAAGTGGGCCAATCAAGAATATTTCCACTGAAAATATCGATATTGCATGGAGGAATCGCGAGATTATGAAGGTTATCAACATTAGGAGAATCAACAACAAAGCTTTGACCTATTCTAGTATTCCCAATATTCAATATTGTGGAGCTAGAAGTCTGCATTCCCACATCACAAGAAGTGCGGGACGACGAGCTCAAATTATTAACGGAGGCATCGACTGACGGCTTTCCCGGAAGAATATTATCGGGATGCTCCGTTACTGAAACAACTGAATTGCTAGGAGAATTCAGGGTCGATCTATCAGAACTTCTAATCTTTGATAACAATCTTTTTATAGTGGATATGCCAACCATGTATTCTTTAGATGAAACCTCATACTTGCTATATAATAAATCGAGATCTTCAGGATTTTCTATATGTGAGAGAGAATTATTGAAACGTTCCTCAACACATTTCCACAATTTTTCAATTTCCTCACTCCTAACCTCAATATCATAAATATCTAATTCGTCTTCCTTCAATGCACCGAAGTGTGCCACGAATCTCACAATAGAGGTGGAAGCACGAATAAATAAGTTCAAAGGAGTGGAAGCCATTTTTACAAATAATGAAATAATTCTAAGTTCAAGAAAAATCAACGTGAATATTATACAAAATAAATGTCTAAATGAAATGAAATCTACACGAAAACGATAAAAACTTCCAAAAAGTTAAATACTAATTCAAATAATATTTCAGAATTAACAAATTTGTTAAAAATGGAAGGTTTTAAAAACAAAAACGAATTAATAATATAAATTTGAATAAAATATATCTAGATATCAACAAAATAACTACCAATTGTAGCGTATAAATTATTGAATCAAACAAAAAAACTACCGAATGTAGCGTTTTATGATTAAAAATCACAATGAATATTAAAAATCTTCAAAATTATAAATTTGCAATACCACAATTTGCGCCCTAAACAATACAAAATCCAATTGATCAATTGTAGAGCAGTCTTAAAATTCAATCAATTTTAATTTGCAACTATATGCACAACAAAATGTAAAAAAGTATTCAAAATAAATTACTAATAGACAGTAATATGCAAAAAATATACACCCGACACAATAGTAAGGTCCAAACGATCGATTGAAGAGCACTTTTAAAATTCACAACAAATAGTAAATGAATATTAAAAATCAGAAAATTAAATAATATGCAACTATATGCACAATAAAATACAAATAAATATGTTAAATTCAATAAATGAAATGTGAGCAACAATATGCTAAATAAGCACCCTACACTATACAAAAGTCCAATTGACCGATTGTAGGGTGCGCTGGATTTTAAAATGTCCAAAATTATGTAAATATTATTCCCTGACACAAATATTATATTTACCATAAAAATAATAATATGTGTCACTGTCCTAATATACCAGCCGGGGACTGTGTAATAATAGGAAATATGTGGAAGCGATAGAAATATGTGGAAGCGATAGAAATATAAATTTTATAGATTTTCATTAATGTTTTTCAAATTTTATTTTGAGCATTCGAAAATATTTCATTTTCAAAATAAATATAATTTATTGATAATTTTTTTGTTTGTTTACATTTTGTTTACTTTGTTTACATACAACAACAAATTTCCATATAACAACCACACGGAAATTTGTTGTTGTAAGTTTGTTGTACAACAACACTTGCTGTTACCTTCTATTATTATACCATTAGTAACATTGAAAATGATGAATGAAAAGTAAAAAAATTGTTTAGTTTTTATATATGCAGCTAATTTTGTTTTCTACATAATGTGTTAAGTCCGCACTATAGGGACTTGGGTGGTTGGCAGGTACAGTGCAACGAATCTCCCGATAGAGTCAGTACGCCCAATGCGTACTCGTGAGCAAAAATAAATAGAAATAAAACACAATATGTTTATGAATAAAAGGTTCGACCAATGCCGATATTTATTAGTTGGTAACGATATTACCTTTAATGTACAACAATATGTACGATGGCTTACTATTTAAGCCTGGGTGTTTACAACAAGATGTGTGGCCAGTAGGTTGCAACGAAAGCTATCCAAGTACTAATAATAACAATGTTTGTTGACATATAGATGCCTAAAGGTGGCACAAAAGCAAAATGTCAACAAATGTCCGTTGAAATCTGTCAGCCTCATACTATTACAAGGGTGTAATAAAAAGGAGTAGACAGATTTCAACGGCTACGGCCTTTCAAATTAAAGGCTAACTATTTAACCATTTTAAATAGCATTCTCGCTTAAACATTTGCCTCCCTTGAAACATCCATATGTTTTAACAAATACAATAAATTATAAATTACGGCAAGTGCATGGTGAGCAAAACCTTTTACATTTTTTCAAATATTTTTTCTTTTTTTTACTTTTTTCAAATAACAAGCTTACATGCTAACGATAGGGCCATTAGGGACCCCGCGATTATATAGATCATCAATGACCTGTTGTTCGAATGGGCCATTAGGGACCCCGCGGTTGTGTGAGGCCAGAAAGGACCTGTGGTACGAAAGGGCCATTAGGGACCCCGCGAAACGATAGAGCCATGAAGGACCCCGCGAAACGAATGAGCCATTAGGGACCCCGCGAAACGAAAGGGCCATTAGGGACCCCGCGATATGTGAGCCAAATTGTGTTATGTTTGTTGAGGGCCGCCTTACAACGATTTCGTACGATTTACGAAAACAATTATTTTATAGGACCAGTAATTATCCAGCCGAATTTTGTATTTTGAGCGAGCAGCGATCCAGACGAGAGTCGAAAACTATGATTTTTTACGATCTGCGGATATAAGTCTGCTCCTATCAAAATATCTACTGGACGAGATTCAAGGAAATCGGGATCTGCCAAAACTATATTTGACAAATCCGATTTAAGATCCGAAGTAATCGAAATGGATGGAAGATTTCCCGATATGGAATCTACTACCAATGCTGACGTTTCCAAACTGTGAGACCTATTACGACAACTACCCAGTTTAAATGAACATATTTTTCGACAAGTTGTGGCAACAGTACTATTTACTCCACGAATTGTCGAAATTGTGGGTTTAACCGGCAATTTCAATTTCTTCTGAAGCCGTTCAGAAATGAAAGACGACTCAGAAGCCGGATCTATTAACGCCCGAGCAGGAAAACAAGCACCATGGTGAACAATATTGACCATGGCTATCCCCAATAGAACTGCTTTGTTCTGCGTGGCGTGAAAGGTCTGTCGAATAGCAGTGACCGCCGATGCGGGTGGACCGATCACAGTGGAAGAGGACGAATGACTACCATTAACATTTAAATTGCGTGGTCGAAAAGCTGGTGCCGAAGACGATAAATTAGAATTTACAGGAGTCACCATCTGACTCGGAGAGCTCACAATAGAGCTATATCTGTGCAATAGAGTGTGATGTCTCTGATTGCACTTTCGACAACAACGACTATTACAATTTTTGACTTCGTGTCCCCTACGAAGACAATTAACACACAGACGATGCTTTTTGACCAATTTAAATCTATCGACAGGTGTACAATTTACAAACCGATAGCAATAATGTATTGTATGTTGCTCTGAACAAAGAACGCAACATGAATCAGGCGACGAACGAGGATTGGAAGCTATACATTTACGAGATACGGAACTCTTTCTATTATTTGAGTTTGACACAGTATTACCATTTCTCATCTCATGCAAACACAGAAGAGTTCGAATTCTCTCTGTCAAGAATGCATCTAACTCTTTCCAAGATGAAAGAGACGATTTGGATTTTACACTTTGCTCCCATAAAGCGTGTGTCAATTTGGGTAATTTTTGCAAACAAAGAAATACCACAATCGGATCCCAATTATCGGTAGGTATGTCATAGATTGCCATTGCGGAAAGACAACTATTAATTCCGCGTTGAAGCGACTTTAGTCCCGAACTACTTTCCTGATCCAGCACAGGAAGACCGAACAAAGTCTTTAAATGGCTATGTACAATCAAACGTGGATTATTATAAGTGGAATTCAAGGCATTCCACGCAGGTTCAAAACTCCGATGAGTTAGAGGAAATTTCGAGACAATTTCTCGAGCCTCACCACTAGTTTTACTCACCAGATGACATAGACGCTCAATGTCTGTCAATCGGGAGTTATTAATATAAACCGCACCAAATAAATCTCTGAAAGTGGGCCAATCAAGAATATTTCCACTGAAAATATCGATATTGCATGGAGGAATCGCGAGATTATGAAGGTTATCAACATTAGGAGAATCAACAACAAAGCTTTGACCTATTCTAGTATTCCCAATATTCAATATTGTGGAGCTAGATGTCTGCATTCCCACATCACAAGAAGTGCGGGACGACGAGCTCAAATTATTAACGGAGGCATCGACTGACGGCTTTCCCGGAAGAATATTATCGGGATGCTCCGTTACTGAAACAACTGAATTGCTAGGAGAATTCAGGGTCGATCTATCAGAACTTCTAATCTTTGATAACAATCTTTTTATAGTGGATATGCCAACCATGTATTCTTTAGATGAAACCTCATACTTGCTATATAATAAATCGAGATCTTCAGGATTTTCTATATGTGAGAGACAATTATTGAAACTTTCCTCAACACATTTCCACAATTTTTCAATTTCCTCACTCCTAACCTCAATATCATAAATATCTAATTCGTCTTCCTTCAATGCACCGAAGTGTGCCACGAATCTCACAATAGAGGTGGAAGCACGAATAAATAAGTTCAAAGGAGTGGAAGCCATTTTTACAAATAATGAAATAATTCTAAGTTCAAGAAAAATCAACGTGAATATTATACAAAATAAATGTCTAAATGAAATGAAATCTACACGAAAACGATAAAAACTTCCAAAAAGTTAAATACTAATTCAAATAATATTTCAGAATTAACAAATTTGTTAAAAATGGAAGGTTTTAAAAACAAAAACGAATTAAATAATATAAATTTGAATAAAATATATCTAGATATCAACAAAATAACTACCAATTGTAGCGTATAAATTATTGAATCAAACAAAAAAAAACTACCGAATGTAGCGTTTTATGATTAAAAATCACAATGAATATTAAAAATCTTCAAAATTATAAATTTGCAATGCCACAATTTGCGCCCTAAACAATACAAAATCCAATTGATCAATTGTAGAGCAGTCTTAAAATTCAATCAATTTTAATTTGCAACTATATGCACAACAAAATGTAAAAAAGTATTCAAAATAAATTACTAATAGCCAGTAATATGCAAAAAATATACACCCGACACAATAGTAAGGTCCAAACGATCGATTGAAGAGCACTTTTAAAATTCACAACAAATAGTAAATGAATATTAAAAATCAGAAAATTAAATAATATGCAACTATATGCACAATAAAATACAAATAAATATGTTAAATTCAATAAATGAAATGTGAGCAACAATATGCTAAATAAGCACCCTACACTATACAAAAGTCCAATTGACCGATTGTAGGGTGCGCTGGATTTTAAAATGTCCAAAATTATGTAAATATTATTCCCTGACACAAATATTATATTTACCATAAAATATAATAATATGTGTCACTGTCCTAATATACCAGCCGGGGACTGTGTAATAATAGGAAATATGTGGAAGCGATAGAAATATGTGGAAGCGATAGAAATATAAATTTTATAGATTTTCATTAATGTTGTTTCAAATTTTATTTTGAGCATTCGAAAATATTTCATTTTCAAAATAAATATAATTTATTCACAGGAATATGTATGTAATTTTTTTGTTTGTTTACATTTTGTTTACTTTGTTTACATACAACAACAAATTTCCATATAACAACCACACGGAAATTTGTTGTTGTAAGTTTGTTGTACAACAACACTTGCTGTTACCTTCTATTATTATACCATTAGTAACATTG
The DNA here is from genome assembly GCF_032173495.1 of Musca vetustissima. NCBI lineage: Eukaryota > Metazoa > Arthropoda > Insecta > Diptera > Muscidae > Musca > Musca vetustissima. The sequence goes on from NW_026879402.1 coordinate 268,908, forward strand.
AAAATGACGAATGAAAAGTAAAAAAATTGTTTAGTTTTTATATATGCAGCTGGATTTAATTTTGTTTTCTACATAATGTGTTAAGTCCGCACTATAGGGACTTGGGTGGTTGGCAGGTACAGTGCAACGAATCTCCCGATAGAGTCAGTACGCCCAATGCGTACTCGTGAGCAAAAATAAATAGAAATAAAACACAATATGTTTATGAATAAAAGGTTCGACCAATGCCGATATTTATTAGTTGGTAACGATATTACCTTTAATGTACAACAATATGTACGATGGCTTACTATTTAAGCCTGGGTGTTTACAACAAGATGTGTGGCCAGTAGGTTGCAACGAAAGCTATCCAAGTACTAATAATAACAATGTTTGTTGACATATAGATGCCTAAAGGTGGCACAAAAGCAAAATGTCAACAAATGTCCGTTGAAATCTGTCAGCCTCATACTATTACAAGGGTGTAATAAAAAGGAGTAGACAGATTTCAACGGCTACGGCCTTTCAAATTAAAGGCTAACTATTTAACCATTTTAAATAGCATTCTCGCTTAAACATGAAGGACCCCGTGAAACGAATGAGCCATTAGGGACCCCGCGAAACGAAAGGGCCATTAGGGACCCCGCGATATGTGAGCCAAATTGTGTTAGGTTTGTTAAGGGTCGCCTTACAACGATTTACGAAAATAATTTATGTTAAAGGACCAGTAATAATCCAGCCAAATTTAGTATTTTGAGCGAGCAGCGATCCAGACGAAAGTCGAAAACTATGATTTTTTACGATTTGTGGATATAAGTCTGCTCCTATCAAAATATCTACTGGACGAGATTCAAGGAAATCGGGATCTGCCAAAACTATATTTGACAAATCCGATTTAAGATCCGAAGTAATCGAAATGGATGGAAGATTTCCCGATATGGAATCTACTACCAATGCTGACGTTTCCAAACTGTGAGACCTATTACGACAACTACCCAGTTTAAATGAACATATTTTTCGACAAGTTGTGGCAACAGTACTATTTACTCCACGAATTGTCGAAATTGTGGGTTTAACCGGCAATTTCAATTTCTTCTGAAGCCGTTCAGAAATGAAAGACGACTCAGAAGCCGGATCTATTAACGCCCGAGCAGGAAAACAAGCACCATGGTGAACAATATTGACCATGGCTGTCCCCAATAGAACTGCTTTGTTCTGCGTGGCGTGAAAGGTCTGTCGAATAGCAGTGACCGCCGATGCGCGTGGATCGATCACAGTGAAAGAGGACGAATGACTACCATTAACATTTAAATTGCGTGGTCGAAAAGTTGGTGCCGAAGACGATAAATTAGAATTTACAGGAGTCACCATCTGACTCGGAGAGCTCACAATAGAGCTATATCTGTGCAATTGAGTGTGATGTCTCTGATTGCACTTTCGACAACAACGACTATTACAATTTTTGACTTCGTGTCCCCTACTAAGACAATTAACACACAGACGATGCTTTTTGACCAATTTAAATCTATCGACAGGTGTACAATTTACAAACCGATAGCAATAATGTATTGTATGTT